>NC_133225.1:15000-312500 GCF_040436345.1 Pagrus major | reverse complement strand
GGTCACTCTGGGTGAGACACTATTAACACCTGTCTGTCAGTCACGTGACTGTAACACCTGTCTGTCAGTCACGTGACAGTAACACCTGTCTGTCAGTCACATGATAACGTGTGTGTGTGTGTGTGTGTGTGTGTGTGTGTGTGTGTGTGTGTGTGTTCAGATCCGATGAAGGACGAGTGTTTTGGCGATGGCTTCAGTCGCTTCTTGCTGGATGAGTTTCTGGGCTATGACGACATCCTGATGTCCAGTGTGAAGGCGCTCGCTGAGAACGAGGAGAACAAAGGTAGAGAACTCGACAACCTCCGACCCTGTACTCTGATTACAGAACCTGAGTTCCTCCGACCCTGTACTCTGATTACAGAACCTGAGTTCCTCCGACCCTGTACTCTGATTACAGATCCTGAGTTCCTCCGACCCTGTACTCTGATTACAGATCCTGAGTTCTTCCGACCCTGTACTCTGATTACAGATCCTGAGTTCCTCCGACCCTGTACTCTGATTACAGATCCTGAGTTCCTCCGACCCTGTACTCTGATTACAGAACCTGAGTTCCTCCGACCCTGTACTCTGATTACAGAACCTGAGTTCCTCCGACCCTGTACTCTGATTACAGAACCTGAGTTCCTCCGACCCTGTACTCTGATTACAGAACCTGAGTTCCTCCGACCCTGTACTCTGATTACAGAACCTGAGTTCCTCTGATTTTCAGTGTTGATATTTTGACCTGTGAGTCGTCAGCAGGTTGGTGATGTCACAGTGTGGTTCCTTGCAGGGTTCTTGAGAAACGTGGTGTCTGGAGAACATTACCGCTTTGTCAGCATGTGGATGGCCAGAACCTCGTACCTGGCCGCCTTCGTCATCATGGTCATATTTGTAAGTATTTCAGTCGTTGTTTACAACAACTGAAGCTGTGATGGGTGAAGTGATCAGACGCTGTGAGTTAGTGTGACTCTGAGAGTCTGTTTCCTGAAGGAAGAGCTGAGGGAGACGTGAGGAGTCAGTGGCAGCTTAAACAGAACAGTCAATGAAGTTGGATTGAAGAGGGCGTTCAGACCACATCACATATTAAGCTGATGGGTCCAGTAGTGCTCCACCTGGTGGAGATAAATAATGTAAACAGTTGAAGGATTTTTGAGGTGATGTGTTCAGTGTTACTGTCTGTTCTTTTGTGTTTTTCAGACTCTATCGGTGTCCATGCTGCTCAGATACTCTCACCACCAGATCTTTGTCTTCATCGGTCAGTTTCCTCACCAGTTTAATGTCATTCAGACCAGTTTAATGTCATCCAGACCAGTTTAATGTCATCCAGACCAGTTTAATGACATCCAGTCTGGTCTAGCCGGAGCTGTTAGTGAGCTTTGATAACTGACTGTCACTGATGGTGATCAGCTGGCTGTTAAACGATTTTTAATGTGAAATATGTGAATTGGTTTGCTACAGAATTTAAACTTAAACCATCATCTGAAGGTGGTTCTTCCTGCTGATGACTCAGTTTGTTTCAGTCACTAACGTCGCTCCTGAACAAAGAAGTTAATATTTAGATGTAGACTGTTAACCCTGTGGCCTGGACTGTGAAGTGAGTTCAACATCCCCAGGATCTGTTAACAACCACCGACACATGAAGCTGTTTATCAACTCAGTAATTCAACGCAGGCTTTCTACATCTCGCCATGAGGGTGTTCACAGAAAGGAGAGGCCATGTACCACGTTAGAAGTGAACAGCCATTGTAGTCCTGAAAACCAGAGTTAACCCTGAAGATACCTCACTAACCACAGATCCTGCCTCAGAGTTCAGGCCTCTGGATGTTGAGCTGTGTTTTGATCTGGTCTTGTTTTGTCCCCCCTCAGTGGATCTTCTTCAGATGTTGGAGATGAACATGACCATCGCCTTCCCAGCAGCCCCTTTGCTCACCGTCATCCTGGCTCTTGTTGGTAAGTTCAAATCAAAGTGTTCACACAGTGTGGATCTGATCCTGACTCAGGATTCACTTTAAATCAAGAGCATCCAGCAGAGACCAGCAGAACATGTTTCCCCACCTGAGCAGCAGATCAGAGTTGTACTGGCCACCTATATATTTTTCACCGACCAGCAGCAGAACAATATTGTAATTTAATGATCTTTCATGATAAGATTGTAGTGAATATGGAACAATATAACTGAGAGAGAAGAGCACTGAGACAGTCCGGTACAGTTAAGTTTATGTTAGCCAGTGTAGCGTTAGCTCTATACAATCACTGAGCAGCTGAAGCATCACTGGAAACTGTGATGAGGAGTTTATAAGCAGCCTGTCTGTTGTGTCGACCCGACAGCGATGATGGTTGATGTTTCCTGCTGAAAACAAAACTTGTAGCAGATTATATAAACAGCAACGGTGTCCACAGGGAAGAGGACGACCATATGATCACATCAGAATGCTCAGATTGTTTTTTTCAGTACTGGACACTAAACTTTAAAGGGGACATATTATGCAAAACTCACTTTTTCCTTGCTTTAGTATGTATATTTGCGTATCCGGAGTGCCTCCCCACCCCTTAAGCATGATTTTTCGACAACTAAGTCAATATTTCGTAAACTACTGGAGTCAGGGATTGGGTCTCTAAACGAGCCGTTTGGATTTCGACCAGATTGTGACGTCACAATCCGGTCTTTTGCATACTCCAGTCCTCGCGCTGGCTATCTCCTCCCACACTTCGCCAGGTACCTGGACGAGGATCCGCCATTTTCTCGTTCTCGCTTCACTTGTACGCGACAGCCTGACCGCTACCATGTACAACCCGAAAGCCGAGCACTGCTGCTCTGTCGTTGGATGCACGGATCCTCCTGTTTCGCTACATCGCCTCCCTACCAAAAAGGATATCAGAGCGAAGCGGCTACATTTTATTTATCAGGGAAACATCCCAGCTTCAGTGAGCAAAAGCGTTACGTCTGTGCCAGTCACTTCACGCCGGACTGTTTCAGCAACCAGGTCAGGACTGGAAGCTGAACTGGCAACAAGATTGTCCCTTAAAAGATGGATCATTACCCACTGTCAATGATGGAGCTGTAAGTATTTAAAAAAACAGTGTAGTTTGTGTTACTTTGGCCGTTTAGCACATGAGCTAACGCTAACGCTAACCGTCGATGTAAATATGAGGCTGAACTAACGTTACATGTGAAGTTATCGATGTTGGGCTTACTGGCCGTAGTATTCACGATAATGTTAACTGTTACCAAACATTACCAAACGTTAATTTGTCATATCAGCACTCTTTTAAAACATGACAGTGAATTGAGAAAATGAATTAGGATATTGAGAGTTTATCGCTTCTAACCGGCCGGTGAACCACTGCTCGGCCGTGAACACGCAGAGGAGATTGTATGAAATCGTCTCAGTTGTTCGCGGACGGTGAGCTGCTGTTCCTCCGTGAACACGCAGAGGAGACAGGGTGAAATGTCTCGGTTGTTAGCGGACGGTGAGCTACGTTAATTCATTAGCATGTTGTGCTAAAGGACAGTGACCTGCACGTTACCTGCAGTAAAGCAATCACTACTTTGTTTTGGAGCCGGAGACGGGGGTTAGCTGCTACATGTCTGCTGTGCTACTATCAGTTATATGCAGGCATGGACACAGAAAAGTTGCTTCGCAAATGTGTATAGCTCGTTGCCATGGTCACGCGATGCCGTCCTCACGTCTTCCGCCCGGCAGGAAGAGGTGGGCGGCGCACGCAGTAGCTCATTAGCATTAAAGGCACTCAAACCAGCCGCTTAGAGCAGGGCTGTGAAACTGGTGTGTAAACACCCCTGCTGTGCTCAATCCTTCGGTTTTTTCGACCAAAGCATGTTACTATCATTCCATTTAGACATCAAGGAACCATGTCAACAAGCAGAAATGAGCATAATATGTCACCTTTAAACAATCTCATAAGATACTCAGCTGTTTGTCTGGTTAGCTGGATAATTAGTCACCAGTGAAGGGTCTCCCTGCCGTATGACATGACGCCCTCCATCACAGTCGAGTGTTGGGCCTGATGATGTCAGAACAGATTTACTGTAGTTCTGGACATAGTTCAGGATCCCATGTCCACGCTGGTCTTCTGACAGCAACTGTCTTTTAGAAAAGAGGCCTAGTAAACCAATCAACTTGTCCTGCTTAGACTTTGACTAGCCCTGGGCCATCAGGTGGGTCAGAACCTAATCCAGTTAAATCAGGCTCAGGATTCAGAGAGGTGGCAAGTGAATCCTTTTTAAACCTTCTCTGTTTGGTCCTGGATCAAGACAGGTGAGTCAGGAGTGCAGACAGACAAGTGAAAAGTCCCAAGTCCCCAAACCAAGATAAAACAAAGACTAGAGTCTTAGTTTTCACCCTTAAGAGTCAAGACAGTCGTGTCCCAGGTCAGACAGTCCGATAAGTTCCAAGTCTAAACAGACAAGTCTTGAGTTAAGTAAGTCAGGACCAACATGTCACATACTGAGATCCAAGTCAGGAAGTTGTATTAATAAAGTCTTCTTAACTTTTGCACTTTGACCGAAGATTGTTTCAACTCCCAGGTTAAGTCCCAGGTAAAGACGAGTGCCAAGTCAAGACAGACAAGTCCGAACAGACCCAAGTCCTGAGTCCGGACAGACAGCACAGTCAAGTCAAAACAAGAGGAAGCCAAGTCCTGAGTCATGAAAGTCGACGCAGCTAGGTCCCAAGCCACAAAGTCCCTTTCCTGAGCCACAGAGTCCATGTCCTAAGTCAGCTGGTCCAAGTGCTAAGTCCAAAGAGACACGTCTCAAGTAGAGCCAGTTGGGACCAACAAGTCAGAGATTGAGATCCAAGTCAAGAAGTCACATTAAGTCTTCTACTTTAACCGAGCAGCAAGTTCCAGGTCAAGACAGACAAGTACAAGTTGAGGCAGTTCCAGTTCTGAGACCAGGCGGTCCAGTTCTGAGACCAGGCGGTCAAGTTCTGAGTCCAGTTTTGAGTCCGGGTAACCAGTTTTGAGTCTGGGCGGTCCAGTTCTCAGTCTGGGCAGTGCAGTCTTCTCTTTGATTGTTGGACCTAGATGTTGTCTCTCCTCACAGTTAAATCTGAAGCAACTGGTTGGTTCTGGTTTTTAAGCTAACCAGCTAAAAGATTTGAATCCAAACATGTTGTGCTGATGTCACTTCCTGCTTAACAGGCATGGAGGCCATCATGTCAGAATTCTTCAACGACACGACGACGGCCTTCTACATCATCCTCATCGTCTGGTTGGCTGATCAGTACGACGCCATCTGCTGCCACACCAACACAAGTAAACGCCACTGGCTGAGGTGAGTCACATGACCAACAGAGATAAAAACTCATGAACTTTATAACGTCACAATATAAACTCATTAACTTTATAAACTCATTAACTTTATAACGTCACAATATAAACTCATTAACTTTATAAACTCATTAACTTTATAACGTCACAATATAAACTCATTAACTTTATAACGTCACAATATGAACTCATTAACTTTATAACATCACAATATAAACTCATTAACTTTATAACGTCACAATATGAACTCATTAACTTTATAAACTCATTAACTTTATAACGTCACAATATAAACTCATTAACTTTATAAACTCATTAACTTTATAACGTCACAATATAAACTCATTAACTTTATAAACTCATTAACTTTATAACGTCACAATATAAACTCATTAACTTTATAACGTCACAATATAAACTCATTAACTTTATAACGTCACAATATGAACTCATTAACTTTATAAACTCATGAACTTTATAACGTCACAATATAAACTCATTAACTTTATAAACTCATTAACTTTATAACGTCACAATATAAACTCATTAACTTTATAACGTCACAATATGAACTCATTAACTTTATAACGTCACAATATAAACTCATTAACTTTATAACGTCACAATATGAACTCATTAACTTTATAACGTCACAATATGAACTCATTAACTTTATAAACTCATTAACTTTATAACGTCACAATATAAACTCATTAACTTTATAACGTCACAATATGAACTCATTAACTTTATAACGTCACAATATGAACTCATTAACTTTATAAACTCATTAACTTTATAACGTCACAATATAAACTCATTAACTTTATAACGTCACAATATGAACTCATTAACTTTATAAACTCATTAACTTTATAACGTCACAATATAAACTCATTAACTTTATAACGTCACAATATAAACTCATTAACTTTATAACATCACAATATAAACTCATTAACTTTATAACGTCACAATATGAACTCATTAACTTTATAAACTCATTAACTTTATAACGTCACAATATGAACTCATTAACTTTATAAACTCATTAACTTTATAACGTCACAATATAAACTCATTAACTTTATAACGTCACAATATGAACTCATTAACTTTATAACATCACAATATAAACTCATTAACTTTATAACGTCACAATATGAACTCATTAACTTTATAACGTCACAATATGAACTCATTAACTTTATAACATCACAATATAAACTCATTAACTTTATAACGTCACAATATGAACTCATTAACTTTATAAACTCATTAACTTTATAACGTCACAATATGAACTCATTAACTTTATAAACTCATTAACTTTATAACGTCACAATATGAACTCATTAACTTTATAAACTCATTAACTTTATAACGTCACAATATGAACTCATTAACTTTATAATATCACAATATGAACTCATTAACTTTATAAACTCATTAACTTTATAACGTCACAATATAAACTCATTAACTTTATAACGTCACAATATAAACTCATTAACTTTATAACGTCACAATATGAACTCATTAACTTTATAAACTCATTAACTTTATAACGTCACAATATAAACTCATTAACTTTATAACGTCACAATATGAACTCATTAACTTTATAAAGTCACAATATAAACTCATTAACTTTATAACGTCACAATATGAACTCATTAACTTTATAAACTCATTAACTTTATAACGTCACAATATAAACTCATTAACTTTATAAACTCATTAACTTTATAACGTCACAATATAAACTCATTAACTTTATAACGTCACAATATGAACTCATTAACTTTATAACGTCACAATATAAACTCATTAACTTTATAACGTCACAATATGAACTCATTAACTTTATAAACTCATTAACTTTATAACGTCACAATATAAACTCATTAACTTTATAAACTCATTAACTTTATAACGTCACAATATAAACTCATTAACTTTATAACGTCACAATATGAACTCATTAACTTTATAACGTCACAATATAAACTCATTAACTTTATAACGTCACAATATGAACTCATTAACTTTATAAACTCATTAACTTTATAACGTCACAATATAAACTCATTAACTTTATAAACTCATTAACTTTATAACGTCACAATATAAACTCATTAACTTTATAACGTCACAATATGAACTCATTAACTTTATAAACTCATTAACTTTATAACGTCACAATATAAACTCATTAACTTTATAACGTCACAATATGAACTCATTAACTTTATAACGTCACAATATGAACTCATTAACTTTATAAACTCATTAACTTTATAACGTCACAATATAAACTCATTAACTTTATAACGTCACAATATGAACTCATTAACTTTATAACGTCACAATATGAACTCATTATCTTTATAAACTCATTAACTTTATAACGTCACAATATAAACTCATTAACTTTATAACGTCACAATATGAACTCATTAACTTTATAAACTCATTAACTTTATAACGTCACAATATAAACTCATTAACTTTATAACGTCACAATATAAACTCATTAACTTTATAACATCACAATATAAACTCATTAACTTTATAACGTCACAATATGAACTCATTAACTTTATAAACTCATTAACTTTATAACGTCACAATATGAACTCATTAACTTTATAAACTCATTAACTTTATAACGTCACAATATAAACTCATTAACTTTATAACGTCACAATATAAACTCATTAACTTTATAACGTCACAATATGAACTCATTAACTTTATAACATCACAATATAAACTCATTAACTTTATAACGTCACAATATGAACTCATTAACTTTATAACGTCACAATATGAACTCATTAACTTTATAACATCACAATATAAACTCATTAACTTTATAACGTCACAATATGAACTCATTAACTTTATAAACTCATTAACTTTATAACGTCACAATATGAACTCATTAACTTTATAAACTCATTAACTTTATAACGTCACAATATAAACTCATTAACTTTATAACGTCACAATATGAACTCATTAACTTTATAACGTCACAATATGAACTCATTAACTTTATAAACTCATTAACTTTATAACGTCACAATATGAACTCATTAACTTTATAACATCACAATATGAACTCATTAACTTTATAAACTCATTAACTTTATAACGTCACAATATAAACTCATTAACTTTATAACGTCACAATATAAACTCATTAACTTTATAACGTCACAATATAAACTCATTAACTTTATAACGTCACAATATGAACTCATTAACTTTATAAACTCATTAACTTTATAACGTCACAATATAAACTCATTAACTTTATAACGTCACAATATAAACTCATTAACTTTATAACGTCACAATATGAACTCATTAACTTTATAACGTCACAATATGAACTCATTAACTTTATAAACTCATTAACTTTATAACGTCACAATATGAACTCATTAACTTTATAAACTCATTAACTTTATAACGTCACAATATGAACTCATTAACTTTATAACGTCACAATATGAACTCATTAACTTTATAAACTCATTAACTTTATAACGTCACAATATGAACTCATTAACTTTATAAACTCATTAACTTTATAACGTCACAATATGAACTCATTAACTTTATAACGTCACAATATGAACTCATTAACTTTATAACATCACAATATGAACTCATTAACTTTATAAACTCATTAACTTTATAACGTCACAATATAAACTCATTAACTTTATAACGTCACAATATGAACTCATTAACTTTATAACGTCACAATATAAACTCATTAACTTTATAAACTCATTAACTTTATAACGTCACAATATAAACTCATTAACTTTATAACATCACAATATAAACTCATTAACTTTATAACGTCACAATATGAACTCATTAACTTTATAAACTCATTAACTTTATAACGTCACAATATAAACTCATTAACTTTATAACGTCACAATATGAACTCATTAACTTTATAAACTCATTAACTTTATAACGTCACAATATAAACTCATTAACTTTATAACGTCACAATATGAACTCATTAACTTTATAACGTCACAATATGAACTCATTAACTTTATAAACTCATTAACTTTATAACGTCACAATATAAACTCATTAACTTTATAACGTCACAATATGAACTCATTAACTTTATAACGTCACAATATGAACTCATTAACTTTATAACGTCACAATATAAACTCATTTACTTTATAAACTCATTAACTTTATAACGTCACAATATAAACTCATTAACTTTATAAACTCATTAACTTTATAACGTCACAATATGAAGTCATTAACTTTATAACGTCACAATATGAACTCATTAACTTTATAACGTCACAATATAAACTCATTTACTTTATAAACTCATTAACTTTATAACGTCACAATATAAACTCATTAACTTTATAAACTCATTAACTTTATAACGTCACAATATGAAGTCATTAACTTTATAACGTCACAATATAAACTCATTGGGTCTCATTCATGAAACGTGAGCAGAACGAATTTGTGTGTAAACTGTTCGCAGACGGAAATTTACGTGCACCTCGCATTCATCAATATTTTAGTAGCTCCGATCTTTTCGTAGCTACTAACAAAATCTACACATGCTGCTGACCACGCGCAGTGCGTGTGTACATTTAAGAATGCACATAAATAATGCTTGTCACTATTGGAAATTACAATTTAAATTCATATTGCGCTCTGTTATGTACACAATACGCAGATGCCTTTGAAACACGTGATATAGCCTAAACATATGATACAAATATAACACATTTAGTTAAAGTAGTTGGCAATTGGCAGGTTTAAGATCCAGATTAGGTTCATGATTGTGAATTATCTATGTAAATCGACTCAATAGATTACACGTTCTTTCTACATGTTGAATGATGATAATAATAATATAGGCTCCAGTGGAGGCATGTCGCTGTCTCCGCCAGGTATAAATCCTGACAGAGAGGTCTCCCCAGTTATCCCCGCGATGCGCTCGTCTGCAGGTGATAGCTGCGACTGTGAGCCTCCTCCTCCTGTGGCTGATATATTTCTTTTGTGTGAGGTTATGCGTTTCTTTGCCTCCAGTTTCATATCCAACCATTTACGCTTCACCTCGGACATGGTTCTTTGGACTACAGAGACAATATTGACGGCATCTGTCACCTCCCTCCAGGCCTTCGCTTTGCCTGTCCCTGTCACGCCACTGCTAACAGATGAAAATACATTTTTTTCTTAATTCCACTTCACCCAAAAGTATTTCTATCTCCGCTTCCGCAAAGTTCTTTTTTCTTTCTCTCCCTTTCTTCGTTTGCGCCATGACTGACAGGTCGACCGGATGCAGCTACACCTCCTTATATGGTGGTCATTGGCAATTCATGGGCGGGGATTTATGCTAATAGCTGATTACCGGGAGCGCGCTGTCACTTTACGATGGATTGGCATTCACGATCATACACACGTGTTTACGATCAGATCTGAGTTTCCCGCGGTGTTCATGAATCCGGAGTAGGTTTTTAGTAGCGTAGGCTTTTATGTGCAAATCCACGCACAAATTTACTAACGTTTCATGAATGAGACCCATTAACTTTATAAACTCATTAACTTTATAACGTCACAATAAAAACTCATTAACTTTATAACGTCACAATATAAACTCATTAACTTTATAACGTCACAATATGAACTCATTAACTTTATAACGTCACAATAAAAACTCATTAACTTTATAACGTCACAATATAAACTCATTAACTTTATAACGTCACAATATGAACTCATTAACTTTATAAACTCATTAACTTTATAACGTCACAATATAAACTCATTAACTTTATAACGTCACAATATGAACTCATTAACTTTATAAACTCATTAACTTTATAACGTCACAATATAAACTAACAGTTGAACTCTGAGGTCACTTGATGGATCAGAACGTTTGTTTGTGTTCTTCAGGTTCTTCTATCTCTACCACTTTGCCTTCTACGCCTATCACTACCGCTTCAATGGGCAGTACAGCAGCCTGGCCCTGGTCACATCCTGGCTCTTCATCCAGGTCAGAACCATCATCATCATCTTCATTCTGACCCACACAGAAGGACAATGTGCTTTAATTTCAAAATAAGAGCACTGAAATTCCAGATAACTGAACAGATCATTTTAGTCTGAAGCAATGACGTGTTGGTCTGGATCGCTGACCGTTTGAAGGTCCGGGCCTCATTCAGATCAAACACAACAACTAAAACTAACAACGTTCATTAACCTGTCAACACTTTTATCTTTTTAAACTTGAACATTTTCTTGAATTTCTTCCTTCAGCACTCCATGATCTACTTCTTCCACCACTACGAGCTTCCTGCCATCTTGCAGCAGATCCGGATCCAGGAGATGTTGCTGCAGAACCAGCAGGCAGGTCAGGCCAACCAGACGGCCCTGCAAGACAATCTCAACAACAACCACAGTGCTGCTGCTGCAGGACCAGGACCAGGACCAGGACCAGGACCAGGACCAGGACCTGCCAACACCACCCAGCCAGGGCCTCAGACCGACCCCCAGCCCACTTCCTCCTCTCCAGCAGCAGGAGGTGGAGGGGAGGTGAGGGCGGAGCTGAACTGGGTCGCTCAGACGGCCGCCATCATCACTGAGGCTCTGTCCTCCAATCAGAACACCTCCTCCTCTGCCGTGGTCAACGGAGGTCAGGGGTCAGCAGGAGCAGCAGAGGTCAGTGTGGTGGCTGAGTTCTGGATGGGAGCAGCAGGAGGAGGAGGGGAAGCAGCAGCAGGAGGAGGAGCAGCAGCAGCAGGAGGAGGAGGAGGGGAAGCAGGAGGAAGTGAAAAAGATCAGAACGTTGTTTCAGTAGAAATTAAACCCTCAGCAGGAGAAAGTGATCCTCCATCCAGCCCTCCAATCAGAGGGCTGCAGCCGGCTGAGGCTGTGCCCTTGGAGGCGGGGCTCTTGGAGGCGGCCCCCCCACAGACAGACTGCCCCCTCCCACAGAGGTCAGGTACAGACTGCAGAGCAGAGCAGCAGAGGCCGTCCTGAGAGTCTGACATCATCACCTGTCCGACAGGTGCTTCAGTCTGTCAGCTGATCAGTCGTGATTGATTAGTGATCGGCTCATCCACATCTTTATTTTAAACAATGCCTGATTGATTGTTTAGTTCAGTGTTTCCCAACCTGAGGGTCGACACAACACAGGAGGTCACAGGATGAATGTGAGGGTCCAAAGATTTAAACAGTTTAATTTTTGTTTGTGAATTAATCAAAAATGTCACTTCTTCAAATTACAACTGAGACTCTGATTGGTTCAGCTGGTCAAGGATCATTTAGTTAATCTGAGTCCAGTTCAATTTAGTGACAGGAAACAGGAAAAAAATGTGATGGATTGATTTTCTGATCAGAGTCTACAACAGACACAGAGTCACCGGGCGCGTCTGCGTCGCGTTACTGCTGCAACATGATTGCGACTGTTCGGCCGCAGGTCTGTCAGAGTCAACGCGACATCTTCCAGACTCAGAGATTATAAACTCAGAGATTATAAACTCAGAGATTATAAACGTGCTGTCACAGGAACAAAGCAACAAGATGAAACTGATGTGAATGAATTTGTTCAGATTATTTGGAGATTAAACAAGTTTTTTTCAGGAATGTGTGAATCTGAAATAATAAAACTCTTTAGACACGACAGTCAGTGAACGCATCACAATCACCTAAAGCTCATCTCTATTTAACATTCACTCAATGTTCTCCTAACATCGTCCTCACGTTGTGTGTCACCGCCTGAGAGCTTCTTCTGACACACACACACACACACACACACACACACACACACACAGGAAGTCAGACAAACTCACGTTAGTAAAAACAACAGACTGATCCTTTAACCCAAGCTGAACACTGAAATTAATTTTATTGACCATTCTGATCAGTAATTGATGAGTTATTGATCAGCCTGATCAGGTTCTGACAGACTGAAGCACAAACTCTGAACTCTGTTGTTTTCTGTTTCCATCTGCTTTTATTTTGAAGAAACAGACTCTTTGAGAACAGGAAGTAGTTTTGGAGCGTGGCAGTGGTCGGACTGATCGACTTCCTGTCAGAACGGATGCCTTATCAATAATCCTCAGACTGTCAGCAGCCCAGCGAGCTGATTGGTTGTGCAATATGATGCCAGCTGTGTCACTCCTAAGACTCCGCCTCCAACAGAGGGTGGGGCCTGTCACTGTGATGCGTTCAGGGGACTGAAGGTGCGTTCAGGTGCTCCTCGTCGGTTCATAAACGTCAGCGTTGTCTCTGTGGAGCTGCCGACCTCAGAGACAGGAAACCCTCCCAGCTGATCGATTGATTGACTGATCGAGTGAAACAACAGAATCAGTAACAAATAAACTAAAAGGTTGTCAATAATCCCCAAATATATAAATAATGATTGATAATCAATAATAATAACAATAATAGATATAATAACTTTGATAATTTTATAATAATTAATAATTCGGCAATAATTTCCGTATAAAAAGCGACAAACATTTTCAGTGAAATGTGTTTTTGATTTTTTTTTTAGAAAACATGTTTTTATCTTCGCAGGACAATGATCGATTAACCAAATCATTCAGGTGTGTTTGATTAGTAATCGATTACTTTAATGGGTATTGATTACTGCTCCAGGTGAGTTTATTCAGCTGACATGAGTCACCTGAACGCACCGTTCACCAGGTGATCAGACGGACGGACGGAGGCCTCCTCGTCTTTTCCTTTTGGGTTTTCTGTTTGTTTGTTTTGTTTTTCAGTTCATGTTGTGGAGGGGGCGGAGCCTGAAGTGTGATGTCAGCACCAGACTGGGGTTTGGGGGGTTGTTGGGGGGGATTTTTGGTTGTTTTCTTCTTCGTGCCTCTCTGCTGGATGACTGTAGCCTCATTAGTCGATCTGAAACTCATCAAACTGTATTTAACTGTCCAGTAAAACCAGTAAAACCAGTGCACAGCAGCCTGTTTGCACAACAACCGTGTGACTGTCTTATTTTCTCCTTCAAACAGATGAATGAAACAGGAGGTTAATTTTGATTATGAACCAGGTCCTTAACATTGAATTATTAATCCAATTAATTATTACTGATGACGGAGAGTCAGATGTCTGTTTGACTTAAAGTTAAATGAGATTAAGTCAAAATATTGTGTGACGATTTTTTGATCAGTTTTTTTTTTTAGTGAAAAACTGAATGTTTAGTTTTTGTTACATTTTTTGCACGATTTAAAAAAATGCTAACGAGCATCATAAATTATCTCCAATTCAGTGACGTCCCGTTGAGACATTTGAATTAATATTGAAAATGACAATAAATTGTGTGTATTTTGTTTTATAATTAGTGATCTTATTTATACCTCAGCCTGGTTCATTAAACCAGTTTCTTTCATTCTGCTGCCTAATTTAACTGACAGATGTTCAGGTCAAACCACAGACGCACCGCCGGGACTTTTACTGGTTTACAATGTTGTCATTCACACTGAAGCTGTGATTCACAGCTCACTGCCAGAAGCATTATTAAGACTTTCAGGTGCGTTTGTGTAAATGAGTACATGTTGTAAATGATTCATGGTTTCTCGATGTTCAGGACAAATTTTAACCCGATCCAGTGAGAAGACGCTGGTGAGAGTGAGAACAGACAGAATCACTGACATGATGACATTCAGCTCAAAGTAGATTTTAGTTCGTCCGTCAATTTATCAGAAGTTTTGCATGAAGTTTTTAATCAGTGACAAGAAGTTTTTGAACGACCCATTGAAAAGAGTTTGGCAAACATCACATGATGTTGGTCGATGACTCATCCTGTGAAGACGACCTTATGTGACTCGTCCTGTGAAGACATTGTCACGTGACTCGTCCTGTGAAGATGTCGTCATGTGAAGACATGTGACTCGTCCTGTGAAGACATCATGTTACTCGTCCTGTGAAGACGTGACTCGTCCTGTGAAGACGTCATGTTACTCGTCCTGTGAAGACGTCATGTCACTCGTCCTGTGAAGACGTCATGTCACTCGTCCTGTGAAGATGTCATGTTACTCGTCCTGTGAAGACATCATGTCACTCGTCCTGTGAAGACGTGACTCGTCCTGTGAAGATGTCATGTCACTCGTCCTGTGAAGACGTGACTCGTCCTGTGAAGACGTCATGTCACTCGTCCTGTGAAGACGTGACTCGTCCTGTGAAGACGTCATGTCACTCGTCCTGTGAAGACGTCATGTCACTCGTCCTGTGAAGACATCATGTGACTCGTCCTGTGAAGACGTGACTCGTCCTGTGAAGACGTCATGTCACTCGTCCTGTGAAGACGTGACTCGTCCTGTGAAGACATCATGTGACTCGTCCTGCAGCTCAAACAGCTAGCTGCTCCACCTCACCGTCTTTACTCAAACTGAAATATTGTTTTATTAACAGAACAAATGAGACGTGTCAGAGAGACAGAGGACACATCGAGACACCATGTCAATGTCTTTACTCTGGACATGTCTCCATTGGTCCTGTTTCTCTGTAAATCAACATTGTTGTCTTTTCAAAATGTGTGTCAAATGTCTCGTCCACAGAGTCCAGCCAGTGTCTCAGAGCAGGACGTCCTCCGTCTGCTGCTGTCAGAGCTTTGAGCAGATGTCTGTCGTCATGTTGAACATTGTCCCTCATCAAGTTTCCACAGTATTTCATCACATCAGCCTCAGCTCCACACACACACACACACACACACACACACACACACACACACACACACACACACACACACACAGGAGGTGCTGTCCTGACATTGGTCTGGAGTTCGTTCCACCACTGAGGCGCCAGAACAGATATGAGTCAAGACTTTGCTGAGCGGCCTTTGTTTGCTCTCAGCGATGGCGGTACATCATGGCTTGAGATGATGCGCAGTTGTCCAAGCGGAGATGTCTGCCAGACATTCTGAGATGCGCGTTGCAACATGGGTGTTGGAGGACGGGGGAAAGGAGAGGAACAGTTGGGTGTCGTCAGCATAACATCGGTAAGAGAATCCATGTGATGTGATTGCAGAGCCTAGTGATCTAGTGTAGAGTGAAAACAGAAGCGGTCCTACTACTCAGCCTTGAGGGACACCAGTTTCCAGAAAGCAGGGTTTGGACAAGGAGCCGTTCCAGGTGACCTGAAAGGTGCGTTCTGTCAGGTATGATGCGAACCAGGTTAGAGCAGAGTCAGCGATGCTAAGTTCAGCCAGAGTGGAGAGGAGGATTTGGTGGTTGACTGTGTCAAACGCAGCAGATAAGTCGAGGAGGATGAGGACTGACGAGTTGGACGAGGCTCTGGCGGCACGGAGCGACTCAGTCACTGTGAGGAGGGCCGTCTCAGTGGAGTGAGCAGTCCTGAAGCCTGACTGATTTGGGTCAAGAAGGTCATTTTGTGAAAGGTAGGAGGACAGTTGGTTGTAGATGGCATGTTCCAGGGTTTTAGAGAGGAATGAGAGAAGAGATACAGGTCTGTAGTTTCAGATGTCAGCTGAGTCTAGGGTGGGTTTCTTTAGGAGTGGCTTTACTGTGGCTGTCTTGAAAGGAGCTGGAATACTGAAGTGAGGGAGGAGTTGATCAGGGTGGTAAGGAAAGGCAAGATGTCTCTGGTCACAGTGTCTCTGTGTCAGTCTAAACAAAACAAAATTTCAGTTTGAGAATTTTCTCCTCCTGAATTTCTTCTTATTCATCAATAACCTGATCAGATATAGTGATTGAAGAGCAGAAATCACTTTAAGTATAACGATCAGTGGAGCTGATCCAGACTTTTATCAAACTGGTTCTATCTCTTCAGGCTGAAGACACCATCTATCTGTCTCCTTTTGTCCGTCCTCCATCGTCCCCCTCACTGATCACAGTTATTGATGATCGGGTCGTGTGTTTATCTATTTTTAGATGACCTGTTTCTCAGTGGAAAGTTCTACTTTCTAAAAACATTTTAAAAATCACCAGTGACCTGCGGCTTGTCACCACCTGACCAGAACCCAAATCAGGATACCAACAGCAGCCAATCAGAGGCAGACGGGCTGGAAATGCTGTAAATAAAAGAGGTGAAAACCATCAAATTATTATTGAGAGTTACTAGCGTTTATCAGTTTTATTATTTGTCTGTCAGCTGGTGGAGAAGATCTGAAAGACAAAGGTAAGAACCAACTACACTCACTGGGATCACTGGGAACACTGTTTGCAGGGTTCACAGTACTTTTACTTCACCGAAATACTTTTACTCCACTACTTTCATCTGATGGATAAAGACTGGTACAAACAGCAGGTGGAGTTTATTAAAAGTGATGCAGAGCGTCTGATGTGTTTCACTACTTTTACTGACCTGATGTTTCTCTGTGTACTTTTACTGCAGTAACATTTTGAATTCAGGTCTTTAACTCGTTGAACATAACGGACGTCCAACACTGAGCTCTGAGTTTCAGAGTCTTTAGGGCCACTTGTGGGTTGTTGACCCGACCGGCCTTCATGTGGGTTGCTAAGGCCAGGTGAGCCCAGGTGTGAATGGTTGTTAAGCTGTCTGGAGAGAGGTCAGTACAGCATTGTAGGTGGGTGATCAGTGATGTCTTAGGCCACCTCCTCTGTTCAGAGACGGTCGTTCCAGTTTGACATAGATGGATTCTTTTACTCCTCTTTCAAACCATCTGTCTTCTCTGGACAACATGTTTACATTGTTGACAGCAGAGTCTTGACCTGAGGAGTTGGTCCTCCTGTGTTGTGCCATTTGTTTATGGAGAGGTTGTTATGTCTCCCCGATGTACAAATCTGTGCAGTGCTGGCTGCATTGAACAGCATCAACTACATTCAATTCAATTCAATTCAAAAATGTGTCCCCGGGGGGCAATTCAAGGTAAGGCACGTGGAGCATTTGTACACAACACAACATTTAACAGATATACAGCACAACACAGAACAGTAAGCTAGTTAAAATAAAAACAAATAAAATAAAAATATATATATATAAATGTAAAAAGGTATAAAATATAAAAGGTTATAAATAGAATAAGGAATATAAGCAGTATCTACATAAGGTGCAAGTTGGTACTGAGGTAGATTGAATGTCCGTATAAATACTATAAATATGTAAAGATAAAGTGGGGATGTGTGTAGATTATTGTCCGTTAGCAGGATGGGGAAGTTTATGCCTGTTTATGCCTGCTGGGTGTTTTGTCCTCAGGATGGACAAGTTTCTGCCTCGGCGTGTTGGTCGGTTTGAAGTGAACCAGAAAACGAGTGAAAGTTTCAGTCGTCGTCTCTAAAGCAGGAAGTTGTCTCTCTGCTCTCCCTCTGACACAGAACGTAGTCTCACTTCCTGGCAGGTCTGAGACATCTCTGTACTGTTTGTGTGTCACTTTATCTTGTTATGACAAATAATCATAATTAATCCCTTGATTTTGCAGATGTCCCTGTTGTGGACCCTCCCTCAGAAGTGACTGCTGGTAGGTCCACCTGTACCTCTCGCTGTGATCGTATCATGTTGTATCTAGAAGCTAAACTGTGTATTTGTTTTAGGAAATCGCTCATAGTGGCAGAAACGGCACCACAGAACCACAGAACCTGTACTAATTTATGTTCTGTCTCCATCTCATCCTGTTTTCATGTCTGTTAACATCTCGTGATCTCTGTGTAACGTTTTGTTGTTCCCTTCGTCTCATCTTACAGGAGGATCATTCTTCTCTCAGCCTGTCAGTCAGAACAGGGCCGTGACCTGACAGACTGAATCATGGGTAATGTGTTGAAGAGATGTGTGAGCGTGGAGACGTGGAGAGGTGATCCTGAGGTGGAGGAGCTGCTTCTGCTGGAGCTGCAGGAGCTGCAGGAGGTGGAGCTGTGGAGGCTCAACTGGAGTCTGAGTCAGGACCTCCTGCAGGACGTCCCCCCTGTTCCCCCGAGCTGGCTCCGCACTGCCGACGCCTACAGCACCACCAAAACCCTGCTGAGGTGTTACCATGACGACGGGGCACTCAGCGTGTTGGAGGCGGCGCTGAGAATGATCGGCCGAGATTATTGGCTGTCCCTGCGCCACACAGCGAACCCACAGGGACCTCCTCCTCGGGTTTCTCAGAAACTGGATCCAGGCTTTGTGATGACTCGCCGCAGGAAGCTGATCAGCAGGATGCAGCGGCTGGATGCCGTCCTGGACATCCTGCAGGACCACAAGATCCTAAATGCTGCCAACAGGGCGGCTGTCCACGTCTACGCAGTCCACAAGGACAAGAACCGGGCTCTGGTGGACCTGGTCCTCAGAAAGGGGGGCGAGGCCCAGGAGGTGTTTTATCAAGCCCTCAGCCAGTCAGAGCCCTTCTTACTGCTGGAGCTGGAAGATGGTCCAGTCATGGACCAGGTGTGTAGTCCACATGTCATCCAGTCACTTTTAAATTCAGAACCTGTCTCAGATCGATGTGATGTCCTCAGTGTGTCATCATCCTGAGGTGTGATGTCATCAGTGAGTCACTCTGCTGCCCTCTGTTTATTTCCCAGCGTCCCTCAGAGTCGTGTGTCCTCACAGAGATGTTGGAGTGTCTCGTCTCAGATGAGCTCAGATCTTTCCAGTGGTTGGTCAGTGATCACATATCTGGAGAAAGCCTCCCTCCTATTGGTCGAGACCAGCTGCAGCACGCAGACAGGCCGACGACCGCAAGACTTCTGCAAGAACATTTTGGACCTAAACAGGCGGAGAACGTCGCCACGAACGTCCTACTGAAAGTCGTCCCATCGCTCAGTACGTCCCACAAACTGTGCTAAGCTAGGCTAACAGTTCCCCCCTGCTTCCACTCTTTATGCTAAGCTAGGCTAACAGTTCCCCCCTGCTTCCACTCTTTATGTTAAGCTAGGCCAACAGTTCCCCTTGCTTCCACTCTTTATGCTAAGCTAGGCTAACAGTTCCCCCCTGCTTCCACTCTTTATGCTAAGCTAGGCTAACAGTTTCCCTTGCTTCCACTCTTTGTGCTAATCTGTCTCTTACTGGACAGACAGGGATTAATTTAATCAATCACAAATATTGATCTTGAGTAGGGTTTCTGTATTGGTCATGTGATGTGATGATGTCATCCTGCTGCAGGTGTCTGTCTGCGAGGACAAGGAGTGACATCACAGACATCGTCTGACATCAGAGTGGAGACAAACGTGGACACAACAGTGGTAATGACCCTCAGACACACCTGTAACTGTGATGTCACTGATGCTGACGGACGATTGGTCAATGTGTTCAGGTGTGTGATTGATCAGCTGTTTGATCTGTTTAGGTGAAGATTACACCTGAAGTCTCCGAGGACGGCAACATGTTCAGGTAACACACTCCAGAGAACCAGAACAGAAGCAGAACTGAACCTTCAGTATCTGTAACGCTTTACTAACCTTCTCAGTTTGACAACCATCAATAATCAATATTAATGAACTGTTGGCGACAGACTTTATCAGCTGTAGCTAAGTTGGCTCTTTCTTCTTAAATATGCACATGATGGCTACGTACATGCTAACAGACTGATGCTAATGCTAACATCCCAGTTTAAATGTCGTAATTTTGTCTAACTGCTAACATGCTAGCTACAGTCAATATAACTGGATGTGAAACACAGCTAATAAGCTACATTAGCTTCCTCCATTTTGGACTGTGTGTGCACTTGGAGGTCAGCTCAGTCAGGACGGATTTCTATTGGTAAACAGATGAATTCACATGAATTCAAACTTCCTGCTGCGTTGATAAACGGATCAGTCCAACTGCTGTTGTATCTGTAGGTTGTGTTGCCGGCAGCTGGGAGTTTTCCACTGCAGTGTGACCGGTCTGCTGCTGGAGGGCGTCGGTGACGTGGTCTATCAGACCGTTCCCTGGGACCTGGACTTCCTGTCCACTAAAGGTCTGAGGCCGGCCGGACCGCTGTTCAGGTTCAAACTGCTGACAGGAAGTTTCCACCGAGTCCACCTGCCGCACTGCCTCTTAGGTGAGCAACACACATATTTAGAGGACCATCAACACACACACACACACACACACACACACACACACACACACACACCAGGGTCAGGACTCAGACCTGGATCAGGACTCGGACGAGGGTCAGGACTCATACCTGGATCAGTACTCAGACCTGGATCAGGACTTAGACCAGGGTCAGGACTCAAACCAGGGTCGGGACTTAGACCAGGGTCAGGACTTAGACCAGGGTCAGGACTCAGACCTGGATCAGGACTTAGACCAGGGTCAGGACTCAGACCAGGGTCGGGACTCAGACCTGGATCAGGACTTAGACCAGGGTCAGGACTCAGACCAGGGTCGGGACTTAGACCAGGGTCAGGACTTAGACCAGGGTCGGGACTTAGACCAGGGTCGGGACTTAGACCAGGGTCAGGACTTAGACCAGGGTCAGGACTCAGACCAGGGTCAGGACTTAGACCAGGGTCAGGACTTAGACCAGGGTCAGGACTCTCTGTCTGTGACTCTCTTTGAGCTCCTTGCTGCAGTGATCACTGATGATCTATGATCAATAACAGAAACGTCTGTCATCACGTCGACGCTCTCTGCATGAATAAAGTTTTGTTAAAGGTAAATTCTTCTCCTTTGCAGATTGTGCTCAGCACTTCCTGTCCGTAGCTCACGTCACTGGGGACAGCGTGGACTTCATCACACCTGGTCAGGTGACAGACAGTCATGTGATCATCGACATCTCCGGCTTCTCGTGTTTCGGTTTGGTGTTTCCAATCGCACCGCCGGACTCCTCCCGCGGTGCGATCGGTGGCCTTGTGCTGCTCTTCCATCGGCTCAGTGATTCCTCGCTATTTGTCCTGCTGCTGCCCAGGAACGTCTGCCTCACTCAGGTACACAAGCCCCACCCACAGACATGGCAAATACACAAGCCCCGCCCACAGACATGGCAAATACACAAGCCCCGCCCACAGTCACCATCAAAACCTTAAGTCTCTTTCATCCATTTAATTTCTACCAAACAACAAATTCTATTCAGGGCCGTGGTAGCTCAGTTGGTAGAGCAGCTCAGTTGGTAGAGCAGCTCAGTTGGTAGAGCAGCTCAGTGGGTAGAGCAGCTCAGTTGGTAGAGCAGCTCGGTTGGTAGAGCAGCTCAGTTGGTAGAGCAGCTCGGTGGGTAGAGCAGCTCGGTTGGTAGAGCAGCTCAGTTGGTAGAGCAGCTCGGTTGGTAGAGCAGCTCGGTTGGTAGAGCAGCTCAGTGGGTAGAGCAGCTCAGTGGGTAGAGCAGCTCAGTTGGTAGAGCAGCTCGGTGGGTAGAGCAGCTCAGTGGGTAGAGCAGCTCAGTGGGTAGAGCAGCTCAGTGGGTAGAGCAGCTCAGTGGGTAGAGCAGCTCAGTTGGTAGAGCAGCTCGGTGGGTAGAGCAGCTCAGTGGGTAGAGCAGCTCGGTGGGTAGAGCAGCTCAGTTGGTAGAGCAGCTCGGTGGGTAGAGCAGCTCGGTGGGTAGAGCAGGCGTCCCACGTCCAGAGGCCTCTAATGAGATTTTAATTAAATTGTTATGTTCAGATGTTTAACAGTTTCACTAGATTTGGGACAGATTAATAGGACTATATATTTTAATGAGTTATCAGTATTGATTAACAAGTCTTTAAGGAATTAAAAAAAACGTTTGACTTGAAGCATTAAAAGCTCTTCTCAATGTAAATAAAAGTATTTTTTACTACAAGTGCAGAGTCAAATAATGCATCAATCAATTGTTCAAGTTTTTTAAATCAATTATCTTCACAACTCAGTGACTTTGAAAATGACCATTAGCATGAAAGCGATCTCTTAATTTACATGGTCATAAAATCATGTTTGTCCTGTTCAAGGTATAAATGAACGGAACTGAAACCTTTTAACTGTGCAGACAATCTATTAAAAGTAACTGAACCTTTACGTTAATTCCTCAGACTTTGAATGTGGAAAGAAACTTGTACAACGTCATGTTTCGGAACAAATGAAAATGTACCTGGTATTGATTATAGGCAGTTTATTTGACTTTATCTGATCTGATCTCCAGGTGATAAAGACGTGTAAGCAACGAATCAGAGCAGAGTACGTGGAAACAATACCTGACTGTGAGCTGATCCCAAATCAGACATACAAACTGAGTGGACAGCCCGCCGTTTTCATCCAGCCAGAGGTACACTGCAACTGCTTTCATCAGTTCATCTGACACTACAACTGCCCTTTCTGCCACTTATTTATCAATTTCAATCACTTCAAATGTTTCCATGGTGATTTTTTTGCACTTTAAATGACATTTCAGCTGCCCTCTTTACTTACAGTTGCTCCGACACTTCAACTGTCTTCAACTCCTTTCCAGTTGAGGTTATACTTCATGCTGACTAAGTGCCGATTCTTAAAATGACACTTAAACTTCATTCAGCACTTCCTGTACATTTGAACTACTGTGTCAGTTCCAGCAGCAAACACCAGAAAATGTCACATTTTCAATCAGGATTTAAAGAAAAACTAAACTAAACATGTTTTTTTTGTTTCAGAGCTCAAAGTTTGTGAACTTCAGCGACTACAACAACTTCCTGCCATCGTTTCAGGTGCAGCTGGAGGCTCTGGAGGCTGACATGTCTCTGAAACTGCAGCTGAGTCACGTGACTCCTCTCCGTCTGATTGGCTGGCTGATTGGCCCCATAGAGTCTGTGGTGTGGCGCCAAGTCGTCACGCTGAGAGGTAGATCATCGGTCACACACACTAATTCAACACGTCAACATGCTAATACAACATGCTAACACTTTGACACAACATGCTAACACAGCATGCTAACATGCTAACACAAAACATAAACACATAAGTTGCATAACACATAAAAGCAGTGGGCATGATGATGGTAACCGTTGACAACATAAGAGCAGATGTCTGACTGGCTGGCCCCTGAGTTACCAGCCAATCAGATTAAAGTTTATCTTCTGTCAGTTTGTTTTTGAGATAAAAGATGAAACTTTATTGAACGTGAAGATTTTCTGATGTCACTGTTTGTTTTCCTGCAGCTGCTGCTTCCTCCCCCCACACTGAAGGTAAAATCAACACAAACACACCTTCATCTTCGTCTTCATCTCATTTACTTCTGAAGTTTATCTTCACTTCATATCAATTAATCAATATTATCAGATAATAACTGGCCTAAATATTACATTTACAATTTTAAATGATTTTAACGGTTAAATATGACCAAAAACAAAATTATGCAATGAATTGATAAAGATGTAATTTATTGAAATAATAATCAAGTGATGATAAGAAAACAGTTTATGATGAGATCATCACAAAACATCATCTTAAAGAATAAATATCCAGTGTAACTCTTATTGTAACAGCACTGTAGGGAAGCCCTAAAGGGCCAGGCATTCATACATTTTATTACATACATATATATATATACATTTTCCTGTGATAACGAGTTAATTTAATTTGTTTTCTCGAGATCTCGAGTTATTATCTCGAAATATCAACTGCCGTTTTCCCGAGATAATGGGATAATTTTCTCGAGATAACGAAACTTTGTTTTCCCGCGATAACGATATAATTAATTCGAGATCTTGAGAAAACAAAACGATAGTGTAGTATATTAAATCATTGCAGGAAACATCATTCTGTGTAGGAATGTCAGAGGAGCAGGAGCATATCAATCACCGCACCACACATCTTTTCAATCAAGGTCTGACACAGGCTGAAATAGCATTATGCCTTGCTATTACAGATAATATACACATTAGTGTGCGTAATCTAAAAAGAGGTTAGCAAGGCTTCAGCTATATCGGCGGCGCAATCTAAGTGAGCCTGATGTCGTCGTTAACTACATAGCTGACCAGCTACGAGGTCCCGGGCGTCTCCATAATCTCAGGCCTATCATATCACAGTTATTATCTCGAGATCTTGAATTAATTACATCGAGAAAATTATCCCGTTATCTCGGGAAAACGGCAGTTGTTATTTCGAGATAATAACTCGAGATCTCGAGAAAACAAATGAAATTAACTCGTTATGACGGGAAAACGGAGGAAATAAAATGTGTGAATGCATGGCCCTTTAGGGCTTCCGTAACTGTGGTCTCTATAAACCCAGTTTAACCACTTCATGGTTTCTCTGTAAATATTGAATCCAATCCTGTTGAATCCAGTGAAACCAGCCAGTGCTGTGGTCTTTATAGATCCAGTGATGTGATGGTAGTCCCTATGGATCAAGTGTAAACCCAGTTAGAATCCATTGTAATAGAATCCAGTGTAACCAGTTTGAATCCAGTGTAACCAGTGTTGTGGTCTCATCTGTTCCAGTTTGTGTCTCAGAGTCAGTGGATGTGACCCTCCTGCTGCACCGAATTCTGAAAAATCTGGAGTTGGAGGATTTTAAAACCTTCCAGCGTCTCCTGAATCTGCAGTCTGATCCGATCCCCGTTTGTCGGCTGGAGGCAGCAGACAGAATCAGAACCGTGGACCTGATGGTCCAGCAGTACCACGCTGAGGGGGCCAAGCAGGTCACTGAGGAGATCCTGAGGAGGATGAACTACAACCAGCTGGCTGATCAGCTGCTGAGGAACTGACTGATCTGAAAGCCCAGCCTTGAACGTCTGGATTTAAAACCCTGTCAGACCCGTTTCTAAATGACCATTTTGATCCAAACCATTAGAGAAGTGCCAAAGCAAACAGCTACTGTAAATATGATGTAATCTTGTATTGTGTTGAATTTGATGTTACTGTGTTGTATTGTTAACATGGAAGTGGTACTACAAACCCAAGTTCTATTAACTGACTGACTTCCTGTGCAAAGTGTAACTCTGCACCAAAGAGTACCAAAGAACCAAAGAGGTCCTCAGTCTGTTGGTGGAGCTGGACCGGGACAGCAGTCGTCCTCTGAACACGCTGCTCTGCCTGGTGAAGGTGCTGTGCAGAGGGTGGTGGCTGTTTGTCCAGAGTCCTTCTCTGCCACTGTCACCACTGAGTCCAGCTCTGTGCCCAATATATTTATTAAATCATAATTAAAGACAAATCACACATCTCGGTCTGATTGTTTGGGCAGAAATGTGAGTTTTGGATCTCGACCCACCATTACAGGCAACGCACAGAGCTGTGTAAACAGGAAGTGGCTGTGTGTCAAGACTGCAATAATAGCTGTCCTGATACTGTGAATATGTTTTATACTATTTTATATATTTAGACATTTTTTATTAATGCAAGCACGCTATTTTGTTTCCAGCATGCCTGAGCTGTGTTTATTATTGTTATAATCATTGTAAATGTCTTAATCTGATATCATGTTTGATTTTAATCAATGACTCATATTGTATAACTTGTTCAGTATTTTACTCAATTGTATTTCCCTCATTGCCTCCTGAAATGTTTATTAGGAAAAGCACTGTATAAATAATAATGATAATAATAATAATTATTATTATTATTGTATGACTGAAGCTGAAAACATGTATTTCACTTTTTTTCTGTTTCTTATGTTTAAATATTTTTCCTCGTTGAATTTCACATTTTTAACATCAGTGAAATTAAAACATTTTCAGTGAGTGTTTAAAAAAAACCAAAAAATGAAATAACAAGAACAAGAATCTCACTTTGGTAACACACTGACTTCCTTTTTAATTTTTCCATGTGAAGATCAACATGAACAGAAACATCCTCAGCTTCACTTTTCACACAGAATAGAAGGGACAGTGAACACCTCACAGCTCATCAGTTTAAACAGACGGGTCAGTAAACGTCTCACAGCTCATCAGTTTAAACAGACGGGTCAGTGAACGCCTCACAGCTCGTCAGTTTAAACAGACGGGTCAGTGAACGCCTCACAGCTCATCAGTTTAAACAGACGGGTCAGTAAACGCCTCACAACTCATCAGTTTAAACAGACGGGTCAGTGAACGCCTCACAGAAACAAACAGTTGAAGGGAAGACATGGATTGAATCTGTGGGAACACCTGGTCTCACCTGGCTTATCACAGAGTTTCATAAAGGGACAGTTCTCTCTTTTCAATCCAGTATTTGTCAGGGACTGTTAGCCTAGCTTACAGCCTAAACAGTCACTATGCTATATCTGCCTAAACTTGACCCAGTCCTCCAGCGGCTGGATGGGAGAGGGTCTTCTGTTCTGTTTGCCTGCATCACACACATGTCATTCAGTTTTAAGGTTGTAAAAAAAAAAAAACAGCAGTCTGAGCAGCAGAGCTGATAGTCTGGTGGTTCAGATGCTGACTGGGAGCCTTATAAAAATGCTTTTGAGACGGGGTTTAAGCTAAATATCATGCTGTTTTCATTATTACACATCATCAACATATTCTGTCTCTATCACCTCAATGCACTACCTCCCTAATCATATGCAGAATTTAGCTGATGTCTAGTATCAGTTGTTGCCAGGGTCAGTGTGTTTGCATGTTACTGTAGGTGTCTAAACACAGGACATCTAAACATGAGGTAGCCAGTTCAAATCCAGCCTGAACCAAGTTGTTTATTCTTTATTATGCTGCTCGTGTTTCACCAAAATAGCTAGTAAATGGTAAGCCACCCCATCACAAGCCGTATGCTGCTGTTAGGCGACATATTCCAGTCCATCATGAGTGTTTTCTGCTGATAAGTGACATATGTTGGAAAGCAGCAGCATATGCCAGTAAGAAGTGGCATATGCCGCTATGTAGTGGCATACCATTTGTAAGGTGATGTTCAATGTCTGTTGCTGTCAGTGATGGTTGTGTTGTCATGTTGGTCCAGTGGTCTAAAATCAGACTGGTAACAAGAAGTTTATCTAAATGGTATGCCATCCATCACACGTGATATGCTGCTGCTTACCAACATATTGCACATATTCCATCAGGAGTGGTTTCCTGTTTACCAACAGCATTCCACTATTGATCAAGCGACATATGAAGTTGACACTACTGTCATTTTATAAACTTGACATTGTGATTTTTGTTGTTTATTTGTAAATGTGTCAGTTCGGTGAATAATTGAACATGTGCTGCATTATCGCTCTCAGAACTCTGTTGGATTCAATCTTGAGGTCGTGAAAAAAAAAACCAAGACAAACTCTGTTAGACCTGATAGGGTAGTGGTTAAAATGCTGGCTAGAAACCTGACAGTCATGGTTTCAAGACTAAGTGGCAGCCAGTTGCCTCTGACCTCTAATCACTACATTGCTATTTAGCTGAGGTGTCAGCATGGCACCAAGATATTTATTCTTTATTATAGTGGAAGAATAGGCATGTGTCAGTAAACAGGGGCATATACCAGCTAAAAGCAGCACATGCCATACGGCAAATTCTGTCACACACTGACAGGAACTGACACAAAACATCAGTTTACAGATGGTAAACAGTTAACGAACGGTATACAGTTTGCCACTGCATCACAAGTGGTATGTCGCTACTTACTGGCATATGCCGTTGCTTACTGGCATATGCCACTTTTTTACTGGCACGTGCCACTGCTTACCAACGTGAATTTAAAATGGCAACCTTATATTTAGAAGGTCACCATATGAACACACTGACACTGGCAACAACTGATCCTAAACATCAGCTATATTCTGCGCATTATTAGCAAAGTGAGGTTAAAGACTAATTTGGCTGCCACTTGGTCTTGAACTCATGACTCTCTTGTTCTTGGTCAGTCTCTAAACCACTACCCTATCAGGTCTAGTGTCACTTGGGCAGTTTTGTGTTTTCATTACCTGAAGATTGAATCCAACAGCGTTCTGAGAAAAATAATGCAGTACACGTTCAGATACTCACCAAACCGACACATTTACACATAAACAGCTGAAATCGCAATATCAAGTTCGTCAAATGACATGTAGTGTCAACTTCAAAATGAACCTGATAAAAATGATATTTAAAAGGCTGGATTTGAACACATAACCTTCCTGAATGCAGTCTGTGTTTAGACCACTGGACAACATAACTATCACTGACAGCAAATGACAATGAACATTGGTATGCCACTGCTTACCGGCATATGATACTTCTAACTGGCACCTGCCAGTGGCAAACTGTTTGTATGATGAGGGATGGTTATGTTGTTATGTTGGTCCAGTGGTCTAAAATACAAGTACAACTACAAGTAGAAATACAAGTACAACTACTTACTGGCATATGCCATTGCTTACTGGCATATGCCACTTCTTACTGGCATGTGCCGTCGCTTGCCAACATATGTTGCTTGATCATGGTACGCCGTTGGTAAACAGGAAACAACTCCTGAGGAAGCGTAATACCTTGGTAAGCAGCAGCATACAACAGCATTCCACTATTGATCAAGCGACATATGAAGTTGACACTACTGTCATTTTATAAACTTGACATTGTGATTTTTGTTGTTTATTTGTAAATGTGTCAGTTCGGTGAATAATTGAACATGTGCTGCATTATTGCTCTCAGAACTCTGTTGGATTCAATCTTGAGGTCGTGAAAAAAAAAACCAAGACAAACTCTGTTAGACCTGATAGGGTAGTGGTTAAAATGCTGGCTAGGAACCTGACAGTCATGGGTTCAAGACTAAGTGGCAGCCAGTTGCCTCTGACCTCTAATCACTACATTGCTATTTAGCTGAGGTGTCAGCATGGCACCAAGATATTTATTCTTTATTATAGTGGAAGAATAGGCATTTGTCGGTAAACAGGGGCATATACCAGCTAAAAGCAGCACATGCCATACGGCAAATTCTGTCACACACTGACAGGAACTGACACAAAACATCAGTTTACAGATGGTAAACAGTTAACGAACGGTATACAGTTTGCCACTGCATCACAAGTGGTATGTCGCTACTTACTGGCATATGCCGTTGCTTACTGGCATATGCCACTTTTTTACTGGCACGTGCCACTGCTTACCAATGTGAATTTAAAATGGCAACCTTATATTTAGAAGGTCACCATATGAACACACTGACACTGGCAACAACTGATCCTAAACATCAGCTAGATTCTGCGCATTATTAGCAAAGTGAGGTTAAAGACTAATTTGGCTGCCACTTGGTCTTGAACTCATGACTCTCTTGTTCTTGGTCAGTCTCTAAACCACTACCCTATCAGGTCTAGTGTCACTTGGGCAGTTTTGTGTTTTCATTACCTGAAGATTGAATCCAACAGCGTTCTGAGAAAAATAATGCAGTACACGTTCAGATACTCACCAAACCGACACATTTACACATAAACAGCTGAAATCGCAATATCAAATTCTTCAAATGACATGTAGTGTCAACTTCAAAATGAACCTGATAAAAATGATATTTAAAAGGCTGGATTTGAACACATAACCTTCCTGAATGCAGTCTGTGTTTAGACCACTGGACAACATAACTATCACTGACAGCAAATGACAATGAACATTGGTATGCCACTGCTTACCGGCATATGATACTTCTAACTGGCACCTGCCAGTGGCAAACTGTTTGTGTGATGAGGGATGGTTATGTTGTTATGTTGGTCCAGTGGTCTAAAATACAAGTGCAACTACAAGTAGAAATACAAGTACAACTACTTACTGGCATATGCCATTGCTTACTGGCATATGCCACTTCTTACTGGCATGTGCCGTCGCTTGCCAACATATGTTGCTTGATCATGGTACGCCGTTGGTAAACAGGAAACAACTCCTGAGGAAGCGTAATACCTTGGTAAGCAGCAGCATACAACAGCATTCCACTACTGATCAAGCGACATATGAAGTTGACACTACTGTCATTTTATAAACTTGACATTGTGATTTTTGTTGTTTATTTGTAAATGTGTCAGTTCGGTGAATAATTGAACATGTGCTGCATTATTGCTCTCAGAACTCTGTTGGATTCAATCTTGAGGTCATGAAAAAAAAAACCAAGACAAACACTGTTAGACCTGATAGGGTAGTGGTTAAAATGCTGGCTAGGAACCTGACAGTCATGGGTTCAAGACTAAGTGGCAGCCAGTTGCCTCTGACCTCTAATCACTACATTGCTATTTAGCTGAGGTGTCAGCATGGCACCAAGATATTTATTCTTTATTATAGTGGAAGAATAGGCATGTGTCGGTAAACAGGGGCATATACCAGCTAAAAGCAGCACATGCCATACGGCAAATTCTGTCACACACTGACAGGAACTGACACAAAACATCAGTTTACAGATGGTAAACAGTTAACGAACGGTATACAGTTTGCCACTGCATCACAAGTGGTATGTCGCTACTTACTGGCATATGCCGTTGCTTACTGGCATATGCCACTTTTTTACTGGCACGTGCCACTGCTTACCAATGTGAATTTAAAATGGCAACCTTATATTTAGAAGGTCACCATATGAACACACTGACACTGGCAACAACTGATCCTAAACATCAGCTAGATTCTGCGCATTATTAGCAAAGTGAGGTTAAAGACTAATTTGGCTGCCACTTGGTCTTGAACTCATGACTCTCTTGTTCTTGGTCAGTCTCTAAACCACTACCCTATCAGGTCTAGTGTCACTTGGGCAGTTTTGTGTTTTCATTACCTGAAGATTGAATCCAACAGCGTTCTGAGAAAAATAATGCAGTACACGTTCAGATACTCACCAAACCGACACATTTACACATAAACAGCTGAAATCGCAATATCAAGTTCTTCAAATGACATGTAGTGTCAACTTCAAAATGAACCTGATAAAAATGATATTTAAAAGGCTGGATTTGAACACATAACCTTCCTGAATGCAGTCTGTGTTTAGACCACTGGACAACATAACTATCACTGACAGCAAATGACAATGAACATTGGTATGCCACTGCTTACCGGCATATGATACTTCTAACTGGCACCTGCCAGTGGCAAACTGTTTGTGTGATGAGGGATGGTTATGTTGTTATGTTGGTCCAGTGGTCTAAAATACAAGTGCAACTACAAGTAGAAATACAAGTACAACTACTTACTGGCATATGCCATTGCTTACTGGCATATGCCACTTCTTACTGGCATGTGCCGTCGCTTGCCAACATATGTTGCTTGATCATGGTACGCCGTTGGTAAACAGGAAACAACTCCTGAGGAAGCGTAATACCTTGGTAAGCAGCAGCATACAACAGCATTCCACTATTGATCAAGCGACATATGAAGTTGACACTACTGTCATTTTATAAACTTGACATTGTGATTTTTGTTGTTTATTTGTAAATGTGTCAGTTCGGTGAATAATTGAACATGTGCTGCATTATCGCTCTCAGAACTCTGTTGGATTCAATCTTGAGGTCGTGAAAAAAAAAACCAAGACAAACTCTGTTAGACCTGATAGGGTAGTGGTTAAAATGCTGGCTAGGAACCTGACAGTCATGGGTTCAAGACTAAGTGGCAGCCAGTTGCCTCTGACCTCTAATCACTTCATTGCTATTTAGCTGAGGTGTCAGCATGGCACCAAGATATTTATTCTTTATTATAGTGGAAGAATAGGCATTTGTCGGTAAACAGGGGCATATACCAGCTAAAAGCAGCACATGCCATACGGCAAATTCTGTCACACACTGACAGGAACTGACACAAAACATCAGTTTACAGATGGTAAACAGTTAATGAACGGTATACAGTTTGCCACTGCATCACAAGTGGTATGTCGCTACTTACTGGCATATGCCGTTGCTTACTGGCATATGCCACTTTTTTACTGGCACGTGCCACTGCTTACCAACGTGAATTTAAAATGGCAACCTTATATTTAGAAGGTCACCATATGAACACACTGACACTGGCAACAACTGATCCTAAACTTCAGCTAGATTCTGCGCATTATTAGCAAAGTGAGGTTGTAGACTAATTTGGCTGCCACTTGGTCTTGAACTCATGACTCTCTTGTTCTTGGTCAGTCTCTAAACCACTACCCTATCAGGTCTAGTGTCACTTGGGCAGTTTTGTGTTTTCATTACCTGAAGATTGAATCCAACAGCGTTCTGAGAAAAATAATGCAGTACACGTTCAGATACTCACCAAACTGACACATTTACACATAAACAGCTGAAATCGCAATATCAAGTTCGTCAAATGACATGTAGTGTCAACTTCAAAATGAACCTGATAAAAATGATATTTAAAAGGCTGGATTTGAACACATAACCTTCCTGAATGCAGTCTGTGTTTATACCACTGGACAACATAACTATCATTGACAGCAAATGACAATGAACATTGGTATGCCACTGCTTACCGGCATATGATACTTCTAACTGGCACCTGCCAGTGGCAAACTGTTTGTATGATGAGGGATGGTTATGTTGTTATGTTGGTCCAGTGGTCTAAAATACAAGTGCAACTACAAGTAGAAATACAAGTACAACTACTTACTGGCATATGCCATTGCTTACTGGCATATGCCACTTCTTACTGGCATGTGCCGTCGCTTGCCAACATATGTTGCTTGATCATGGTACGCCGTTGGTAAACAGGAAACAACTCCTGAGGAAGCGTAATACCTTGGTAAGCAGCAGCATACAACAGCATTCCACTATTGATCAAGCGACATATGAAGTTGACACTACTGTCATTTTATAAACTTGACATTGTGATTTTTGTTGTTTATTTGTAAATGTGTCAGTTCGGTGAATAATTGAACATGTGCTGCATTATTGCTCTCAGAACTCTGTTGGATTCAATCTTGAGGTCGTGAAAAAAAAAACCAAGACAAACTCTGTTAGACCTGATAGGGTAGTGGTTAAAATGCTGGCTAGGAACCTGACAGTCATGGGTTCAAGACTAAGTGGCAGCCAGTTGCCTCTGATCTCTAATCACTACATTGCTATTTAGCTGAGGTGTCAGCATGGCACCAAGATATTTATTCTTTATTATAGTGGAAAAATAGGCATGTGTCGGTAAACAGGGGCATATACCAGCTAAAAGCAGCACATGCCATACGGCAAATTCTGTCACACACTGACAGGAACTGACACAAAACATCAGTTTACAGATGGTAAACAGTTAACGAACGGTATACAGTTTGCCACTGCATCACAAGTGGTATGTCGCTACTTACTGGCATATGCCGTTGCTTACTGGCATATGCCACTTTTTTACTGGCACGTGCCACTGCTTACCAATGTGAATTTAAAATGGCAACCTTATATTTAGAAGGTCACCATATGAACACACTGACACTGGCAACAACTGATCCTAAACATCAGCTAGATTCTGCGCATTATTAGCAAAGTGAGGTTAAAGACTAATTTGGCTGCCACTTGGTCTTGAACTCATGACTCTCTTGTTCTTGGTCAGTCTCTAAACCACTACCCTATCAGGTCTAGTGTCATTTGGGCAGTTTTGTGTTTTCATTACCTGAAGATTGAATCCAACAGCGTTCTGAGAAAAATAATGCAGTACACGTTCAGATACTCACCAAACTGACACATTTACACATAAACAGCTGAAATCGCAATATCAAGTTCGTCAAATGACATGTAGTGTCAACTTCAAAATGAACCTGATAAAAATGATATTTAAAAGGCTGGATTTGAACACATAACCTTCCTGAATGCAGTCTGTGTTTAGACCACTGGACAACATAACTATCACTGACAGCAAATGACAATGAACATTGGTATGCCACTGCTTACCGGCATATGATACTTCTAACTGGCACCTGCCAGTGGCAAACTGTTTGTATGATGAGGGATGGTTATGTTGTTGTGTTGGTCCAGTGGTCTAAAATACAAGTACAACTACAAGTAGAAATACAAGTACAACTACTTACTGGCATATGCCATTGCTTACTGGCATATGCCACTTCTTACTGGCATGTGCCGTCGCTTGCCAACATATGTTGCTTGATCATGGTATGCCCGTTGGTAAACAGGAAACAACTCCTGAGGAAGCGTAATACCTTGGTAAGCAGCAGCATACAACAGCATTCCACTACTGATCAAGCGACATATGAAGTTGACACTACTGTCATTTTATAAACTTGACATTGTGATTTTTGTTGTTTATTTGTAAATGTGTCAGTTCGGTGAATAATTGAACATGTGCTGCATTATCGCTCTCAGAACTCTGTTGGATTCAATCTTGAGGTCGTGAAAAAAAAAACCAAGATAAACTCTGTTAGACCTGATAGGGTAGTGGTTAAAATGCTGGCTAGGAACCTGACAGTCATGGGTTCAAGACTAAGTGGCAGCCAGTTGCCTCTGACCTCTAATCACTACATTGCTGTTTAGCTGAGGTGTCAGCATGGCACCAAGATATTTATTCTTTATTATAGTGGAAGAATAGGCATGTGTCAGTAAACAGGGGCATATACCAGTTAAAAGCAGCACATGCCATATGGCAAATTCTGTCACACACTGACAGGAACTGACACGAAACATCAGTTTACAGACGGTAAACAGTTAACGAATGGTATACAGTTTGCCACTGCATCACAAGTGGTATGTCGCTACTAACTGGCATATGCCGTTGCTTACTGGCATATGACACTTTTTTTACTGGCACGTGCCACTGCTTACCAACGTGAATTTAAAATGGCAACCTTATATTTAGAAGGTCACCATATGAACACACTGACACTGGCAACAACTGATCCTAAACATCAGCTAGATTCTGCGCATTATTAGCAAAGTGAGGTTAAAGACTAATTTGGCTGCCACTTGGTCTTGAACTCATGACTCTCTTGTTCTTGGTCAGTCTCTAAACCACTACCCTATCAGGTCTAGTGTCACTTGGGCAGTTTTGTGTTTTCATTACCTGAAGATTGAATCCAACAGCGTTCTGAGAAAAATAATGCAGTACACGTTCAGATACTCACCAAACCGACACATTTACACATAAACAGCTGAAATCGCAATATCAAGTTCTTCAAATGACATGTAGTGTCAACTTCAAAATGAACCTGATAAAAATGATATTTAAAAGGCTGGATTTGAACACATAACCTTCCTGAATGCAGTCTGTGTTTAGACCACTGGACAACATAACTATCACTGACAGCAAATGACAATGAACATTGGTATGCCACTGCTTACCGGCATATGATACTTCTAACTGGCACCTGCCAGTGGCAAACTGTTTGTGTGATGAGGGATGGTTATGTTGTTATGTTGGTCCAGTGGTCTAAAATACAAGTGCAACTACAAGTAGAAATACAAGTACAACTACTTACTGGCATATGCCATTGCTTACTGGCATATGCCACTTCTTACTGGCATGTGCCGTCGCTTGCCAACATATGTTGCTTGATCATGGTACGCCGTTGGTAAACAGGAAACAACTCCTGAGGAAGCGTAATACCTTGGTAAGCAGCAGCATACAACAGCATTCCACTATTGATCAAGCGACATATGAAGTTGACACTACTGTCATTTTATAAACTTGACATTGTGATTTTTGTTGTTTATTTGTAAATGTGTCAGTTCGGTGAATAATTGAACATGTGCTGCATTATCGCTCTCAGAACTCTGTTGGATTCAATCTTGAGGTCGTGAAAAAAAAAACCAAGACAAACTCTGTTAGACCTGATAGGGTAGTGGTTAAAATGCTGGCTAGGAACCTGACAGTCATGGGTTCAAGACTAAGTGGCAGCCAGTTGCCTCTGACCTCTAATCACTTCATTGCTATTTAGCTGAGGTGTCAGCATGGCACCAAGATATTTATTCTTTATTATAGTGGAAGAATAGGCATTTGTCGGTAAACAGGGGCATATACCAGCTAAAAGCAGCACATGCCATACGGCAAATTCTGTCACACACTGACAGGAACTGACACAAAACATCAGTTTACAGATGGTAAACAGTTAACGAACGGTATACAGTTTGCCACTGCATCACAAGTGGTATGTCGCTACTTACTGGCATATGCCGTTGCTTACTGGCATATGCCACTTTTTTACTGGCACGTGCCACTGCTTACCAACGTGAATTTAAAATGGCAACCTTATATTTAGAAGGTCACCATATGAACACACTGACACTGGCAACAACTGATCCTAAACTTCAGCTAGATTCTGCGCATTATTAGCAAAGTGAGGTTGTAGACTAATTTGGCTGCCACTTGGTCTTGAACTCATGACTCTCTTGTTCTTGGTCAGTCTCTAAACCACTACCCTATCAGGTCTAGTGTCACTTGGGCAGTTTTGTGTTTTCATTACCTGAAGATTGAATCCAACAGCGTTCTGAGAAAAATAATGCAGTACACGTTCAGATACTCACCAAACTGACACATTTACACATAAACAGCTGAAATCGCAATATCAAGTTCGTCAAATGACATGTAGTGTCAACTTCAAAATGAACCTGATAAAAATGATATTTAAAAGGCTGGATTTGAACACATAACCTTCCTGAATGCAGTCTGTGTTTATACCACTGGACAACATAACTATCATTGACAGCAAATGACAATGAACATTGGTATGCCACTGCTTACCGGCATATGATACTTCTAACTGGCACCTGCCAGTGGCAAACTGTTTGTATGATGAGGGATGGTTATGTTGTTATGTTGGTCCAGTGGTCTAAAATACAAGTGCAACTACAAGTAGAAATACAAGTACAACTACTTACTGGCATATGCCATTGCTTACTGGCATATGCCACTTCTTACTGGCATGTGCCGTCGCTTGCCAACATATGTTGCTTGATCATGGTACGCCGTTGGTAAACAGGAAACAACTCCTGAGGAAGCGTAATACCTTGGTAAGCAGCAGCATACAACAGCATTCCACTATTGATCAAGCGACATATGAAGTTGACACTACTGTCATTTTATAAACTTGACATTGTGATTTTTGTTGTTTATTTGTAAATGTGTCAGTTCGGTGAATAATTGAACATGTGCTGCATTATCGCTCTCAGAACTCTGTTGGATTCAATCTTGAGGTCGTGAAAAAAAAACCCAAGACAAACTCTGTTAGACCTGATAGGGTAGTGGTTAAAATGCTGGCTAGGAACCTGACAGTCATGGGTTCAAGACTAAGTGGCAGCCAGTTGCCTCTGACCTCTAATCACTTCATTGCTATTTAGCTGAGGTGTCAGCATGGCACCAAGATATTTATTCTTTATTATAGTGGAAGAATAGGCATGTGTCGGTAAACAGGGGCATATACCAGCTAAAAGCAGCACATGCCATACGGCAAATTCTGTCACACACTGACAGGAACTGACACAAAACATCAGTTTACAGATGGTAAACAGTTAACGAACGGTATACAGTTTGCCACTGCATCACAAGTGGTATGTCGCTACTTACTGGCATATGCCGTTGCTTACTGGCATATGCCACTTTTTTACTGGCACGTGCCACTGCTTACCAACGTGAATTTAAAATGGCAACCTTATATTTAGAAGGTCACCATATGAACACACTGACACTGGCAACAACTGATCCTAAACGTCAGCTAGATTCTGCGCATTATTAGCAAAGTGAGGTTGTAGACTAATTTGGCTGCCACTTGGTCTTGAACTCATGACTCTCTTGTTCTTGGTCAGTCTCTAAACCACTACCCTATCAGGTCTAGTGTCATTTGGGCAGTTTTGTGTTTTCATTACCTGAAGATTGAATCCAACAGCGTTCTGAGAAAAATAATGCAGTACACGTTCAGATACTCACCAAACTGACACATTTACACATAAACAGCTGAAATCGCAATATCAAGTTCGTCAAATGACATGTAGTGTCAACTTCAAAATGAACCTGATAAAAATGATATTTAAAAGGCTGGATTTGAACACATAACCTTCCTGAATGCAGTCTGTGTTTAGACCACTGGACAACATAACTATCACTGACAGCAAATGACAATGAACATTGGTATGCCACTGCTTACCGGCATATGATACTTCTAACTGGCACCTGCCAGTGGCAAACTGTTTGTATGATGAGGGATGGTTATGTTGTTGTGTTGGTCCAGTGGTCTAAAATACAAGTACAACTACAAGTAGAAATACAAGTACAACTACTTACTGGCATATGCCATTGCTTACTGGCATATGCCACTTCTTACTGGCATGTGCCGTCGCTTGCCAACATATGTTGCTTGATCATGGTATGCCCGTTGGTAAACAGGAAACAACTCCTGAGGAAGCGTAATACCTTGGTAAGCAGCAGCATACAACAGCATTCCACTACTGATCAAGCGACATATGAAGTTGACACTACTGTCATTTTATAAACTTGACATTGTGATTTTTGTTGTTTATTTGTAAATGTGTCAGTTCGGTGAATAATTGAACATGTGCTGCATTATCGCTCTCAGAACTCTGTTGGATTCAATCTTGAGGTCGTGAAAAAAAAAACCAAGATAAACTCTGTTAGACCTGATAGGGTAGTGGTTAAAATGCTGGCTAGGAACCTGACAGTCATGGGTTCAAGACTAAGTGGCAGCCAGTTGCCTCTGACCTCTAATCACTACATTGCTGTTTAGCTGAGGTGTCAGCATGGCACCAAGATATTTATTCTTTATTATAGTGGAAGAATAGGCATGTGTCGGTAAACAGGGGCATATACCAGTTAAAAGCAGCACATGCCATACGGCAAATTCTGTCACACACTGACAGGAACTGACACGAAACATCAGTTTACAGACGGTAAACAGTTAACGAACGGTATACAGTTTGCCACTGCATCACAAGTGGTATGTCGCTACTAACTGGCATATGCCGTTGCTTTCTGGCATATGCCACTTTTTTACTGGCACGTGCCACTGCTTACCAACGTGAATTTAAAATGGCAACCTTATATTTAGAAGGTCACCATATGAACACACTGACACTGGCACTGACAACAACTGATCCTAAACATCAACTATATTCTGCGCATTATTAGCAAAGTGAGGTTAAAGACTAATTTGGCTGCCACTTGATCTTGAACTCATGACTGTCTTGTTCTTGGTCAGCCTCTAAACCACTACCCTATCAGGTCTACTGCCATATGCCACTTCTAACTGGCACTAATAATAATTAACCTGAATCCAGTGAAACCAGTTTGAATTCAATGTAACCAGTGTTGTGGTCCCTTTGAATCCACTGAAACCAGTAAGAATCCAATCTAACTGGTGGTGTGGTCTTTATAAATCTAGCGAAGCCAGTTTCTCAAAACAAAGATCAAGAGCTAGCATAGGTTTGATCCCATATCTCCACATCACTGGGCAGCATCTTAAACCACTGGACCATCTTCACTTCTGAAAAGAACAAACAACCAGAGAGAGAATGACGATCAGACTAAAGGAGGAATCTGAAGAAAAGTCTCAAACAGTCTCAGCTAAACAAACTGATTTGCTAACTAACATCCTGCTTTCAGGTGTACTGGATTTGAACAGGTGCCCTTAAGATTACATCGGTTCATTAAACACTGCAACTGCTTTCATCGGTTCATCTGACACTACAACTGCTTTCATTGGTTCATCTGATACGGCAACTGCTTTCATCAGTTCATCTGACACTACAACTGCCCTTTCTGTCACTTATTTATCAATTTCAATCACTTCAAATGTTTCCATGGTGATTTTTTTGTGCTTTAAATGACATTTCAACTGCCTTCTTTACTTACAGTTGCTCCGACACTTCAACTGTCTTCAACTCCTTTCCAGTTGAGGTTATACTTCATGCTGACTAAGTGCCGATTCTTAAAATGACACTTAAACTTCATTCAGCACTTGCTGTACATTTGAACTACTGTGTCAGTTCCAGCAGCAAACACCAGAAAATGTCACATTTTCAATCAGGATTTAAAGAAAAACTAAACTAAACATGTTTTTTTCTTTTCAGAGCTCAAAGTTTGTGAACTTCAGCGACTACAACAACTTCCTGCCATCGTTTCAAGTGCAGCTGGAGGCTCTGGAGGCTGACATGTCTCTGAAACTGCAGCTGAGTCATGTGACTCCTCTCCGTCTGATTGGCTGGCTGATTAGCTCCATAGAGTCTGTGGTGTGGCGCCAAGTCGTCAAGCTGAGAGGTAGATCATCAGTCACACACACTAATTCAACACGTCAACATGCTAATACAACATGCTAACACAAAACATAACCAGTTTGAAGCCAGTGCAACCAGTGTTGTGGTCTTTGTGAATCCAGTGTAACCAGTGATGTGGTCTTGATAAGTCCAGTGGAGCCAGTGATGTAGTTTTTATAAGTCCAGTGGAGCCAGTTTGAATTCAGTGAAACTAGTTTGAATCCAGCAAAACCAGTTTGAGTCCAGTGTAACCAGTGTTGTAAAGTCCAGTGAAGCCACTTAGAATCCAGTGTACCCAGTTTGAATTCAATGAAACTAGTGTTGTGGTCCCTTTGAATCCTTTGAAACCAGTGAAACCAGTTTGAATCCAGCAAAACCAGTTTGAATCCAGTGTAACCACTTTGAATCCAGTGTAACCAGTGTTTTGGTCTTTATAAATCCAGCGCTACAAGTGTCGAGGTCTCTGTGAATCCAGTGTAAACAGTGTTGTGGTCTATAAATAGAGTGCTGGTCTCTTTGAATCCAGTGAAACCAGTTTGAATCCAGTGTAACCAGCATTGTGGTCTGTATAAATCCAGTGTAACCAGTGATGTGCTCTCTTTGAATCCAGTGAAACTAGTGTGAATCTAGTGTTACCAGTGTTATGGTATCTATGAATCAAGTGAAACCAGTTTGAATCCAGTGAAACCACTTTGAATCCAGTGAAACCAGTTAGAATCCAGCGTTGTGTTTTTTTTAAAATCCAGTGAAACCAGTGTTGTCGTAATTTTTAATCCAGTGTAACCAGTATTGTGGTCTTTATGAATACAGTGATTCCAGTGTTGTGGTCTAATAGAAACCAGTGAAACCAGTTTGGATTCAGGGTAAACAGTGTTGTGGTCTATAAATCCAGTAATATGGTCTCTGTGAATCCATTGAACCAGTTTGAATTCAATGTAACCAGTGTTGTGGTCCCTTTGAATCCACAGAAACCAGTAAGAATCCAGTCTAACCGGTGGTATGGTCTCTTTGAATACACTGAAACCAGTTAAAATCCAGTGCTACCAGTGTTATGGTCTCTGTGAATCCAATGAAACCAGTTTTGAATCCAGGGTAAACAGTAGTGTGGTATATAAATCCAGTGTTATGGTCTCCGTGAATCCAGTGAAACCAGTGTTATGGTCTCCGTGAATCCAGTGAAACCAGTTTGAATCCAGGGTAAACAGTGTTGTGGTATATAAATCCAGTGTTGTGGTCTCTGTGAATCCAGTGTTACCAGTGTTATGGTCTCTGTGAATCCAATGAAACCAGTTTGAATCCAGGGTATACAGTGTTGTGGTATATACATCCAGTGTTATGGTCTCCATGAATCCAATGAAACCAGTGTTATGGTCTCCGTGAATCCAGTGAAACCAGTTTGAATCCAGGGTAAACAGTGTTGTGGTATATAAATCCAGTGTTATGGTCTCTGTGAATCCAGTGAAACCAGGTTGAATACAGTGTAAACAGTGTTGTGGTCTTTTTAAATCCAGTGAAGCCAGTTTGAATCCAGTGAAACCAGTGTGAATTCAATGTAACCAGTAGTGTGGTCCCTTTGAATCCACTGAAACCAGTAAGAATCCAATCTTACCTGTGGTGTGGTCTTTATAAATCTAGTGAAGCCAGTTTGAATCCAGTGAAATCAGTTAGAATCCAGTGTAACCAGTGTTGTGGTCTCTTTGAACCCATTTAAACCAGTTTAAATCCAGTGTTACCAGTGTTGTTGTCTTTTTAAATCCAGTTAAGCCAGTTTGAATCCAGTGAAACCAGTTTGAATTCTATGTAACCAGTGTTGTGGTCCCTTTGAATCCACAGAAACCAGTAAGAATCCAGTCTAACTGGTGGTGTGGTCTCTTTGAATACACCGAAACCAGTTAAAATCCAGTGTAACCAGTGTTATGGTCTCTGTGAATCCAATGAAAACAGTTTTGAATCCAGGGTAAACAGTGGTGTGGTATATAAATCCAGTGTTATGGTCTCCGTGAATCCAGTGAAACCAGTGATATGGTCTCTGTGAATCCAATGAAACCAGTTTGAATCCAGGGTAAACAGTGTTGTGGTATATAAATCCAGTGTTATGGTCTCTGTGAATCCAGTGAAACCAGTTTGAATCCAGTGTAAACAGTGTTGTGGTCTTTATAAATCCAGTGAAGCCAGTTTGAATCCAGTGAAACCAGTTTGAATTCAATGTAACCAGTGTTGTGGTCCCTTTGAATCCACTGAAACCAGTAAGAATCCAATCTAACCGGTGGTGTGGTCTTTATAAATCTGGTGAAACCAGTTTGAATTCATTGTAACCAGTGTTGTGGTCCCTTTGAATCCACTGAAACCAGTAAGAATCCAATCTAACCGGTGGTGTGGTCTTTATAAATCTAGTGAAGCCAGTTTGAATCCAGTGAAATCAGTTAGAATCCAGTGTAACCAGGGTTGTGGTCTCTTTGAACCCATTTAAACCAGTTTAAATCCAGTGTTACCAGTGTTGTGGTCTTTTTAAATCCAGTGAAGCCAGTTTGAATCCAGTGTAGCCAGTGTTGTGGTGTCATCTGTTCCAGTTTGTGTCTCGGAGTCAGTGGATGTGACTCTGGAGTCTAACCCGATCCCCGTTTGTCGGCTGGAGGCAGCAGACAGAATCAGAACCATGGACCTGATGGTCCAGCAGTACCACGCTGAGGGGGCCAAGCAGGTCACTGAGGAGATCCTGAGGAGGATGAACTACAACCAGCTGGCTGATAAGCTGCTGAGGAACTGACTGATCTGAAAGCCCAGCCTTGAGCGTCTGGATTTAAAAACGCATCATGACCCGTTTCTTTTTTAAATTTAATTTAATTTAATCTTTATTTAACCAGGAAAAGACTCATTGAGACTAAAAATCTCTTTTACAAGAGTGTCCTGGCCAAGACAGACAGCAGCATAGTCATACATACGCACAAACACAAGGTGGACACAAACATCAAAAACACTTATCATCCAAAACAGCAAACATTTCAAGGTCAGCTAAAATAAAAGCCTCAGGCAAAACATCTACAGCTAGATGTTTCAGCCTCCAGGTCATCCAATTTCCCCTTAAAAGTGTTCAATGAGACCAACTCATTTTGTTTCAAAGTTTTCTGTAACATGTTCCAGGCAGAGGGAGCAGCAGACCTAAACGCTGTCTTTCCCAGTTCAGTTCTGACTTTTGGGACAGACAGCAAGAACAAATCCTGAGACCGAAGATTGTAAGTCCCAGCATTACTTTGGTTAATGTAGGACAAAAGATAAGAAGGAAGTAAACCTAAGATTGCCTTGTAAGTGAGAATATGCAGGTGTCTCAGTCTACGTATTGATAAGGAGGACCATCCAACCCGTTCATACAGTGTACAGTGATGAGTAAGCGCTTTAAAACCAGTGATGAACCTCAGAGCTCCATGATACACAGTGACAAGAGCATGTAAGCTTTGAGATGAGGCTAGCATATATACAACATCACCGTAGTCCAGAACAGACATAAAAGTGGCAGAAACCAGTCTCTTTTTTGATTTAAAAGAAAGGCAGGATTTGATCCTAAAATAAAAACCCAGTTTCAGTTTCAATCTTTTTACCAGCTGCTGAATATGATTTGCGAAAGAGAGGGATTCATCAATTAATATCTCAAGATATCTGTAATTGGAAACACACTCAATTTTCAAACCCTGAGAAGAGAGGATTGAGGGCAGATTTTGTGGTTTTGGTTTCATATTAGAGAACAGCATGACTTTAGTTTTGTCAGCATTTAAAACAAGTTTTAAAGCATACAAATGTTCTTGAACCATGTTAAAAGCAAGTTGTAACTGGGAGAGGGCTCCTTCTGGGGTGAGTGCTGAACTGTAGAGTACAGTATCATCAGCATAAAAGTGAGATTTCACATTTGACACATTTTGATCAATGTCATTGAAGTACAAAAAGAATAGGAGTGGCCCCAGGACTGACCCCTGGGGTACACCTTTACTCACAATGAGAGAGCTAGAGGTGCAGCCCTCCGCCTGCACACACTGTGTCCTGTCTGTAAGATAATTAACAAACCAACTAACAGTTTTTTGAGACAGTCCAGCTTTAGATAGTCTGTGCTTAAGCACAAGGTGGTCCACTGTGTCAAATGCCTTAGAAAGATCAATAAAGAGGGCTGCACAATGCTGCTTGTTATCCATAGATTCAATAAAATCATTTAAAACTTTAAGAGCTGCTGTTGTGCTATGCATTTTTCTAAAACCAGATTGAAAGTCAGATAAAACATTATTGCGATTTTAAAAATCCTATAGTTGATCACTAACAAAGGATTCCAAAACCTTTGCCAGGACAGACAGTTTTGAGATGGGCCTGTAGTTATTTAAAATAGTGGGGTCACCCCCTTTAAGCAGGGGAACAACAAAGGCTGACTTCCAGATACGAGGAATTACATTTGTGATCAAGCAAAGATTAAAAATGTGTGTTAAAGGAGTGGCAATAAAATTTGCTGCTAACTTTAAAAAGTAAGGGTCCAGTTTATCAGGGCCTGCAGCTTTAGTCGTGACCAAAAGCTTGAGGGCTTTATGTACCTCAGAAACTGTAACAGGACTGAAAGTAAAAGTCTGATTTGATGGATCCTGGCCAACAGACTCTTCTGTAGAAGAACAGTCATGCTGAGGACAGGAGGACTCAAATAAAAACCCAGAGGCTATAAAATGTTCATTAAAACAATCGAGCATTTTGGCCTTGTCTGTAATTTTTCTTTTATTTTTCACAATGCATGGGGGAAGCTCCAAGCCTTTATTATTATTTTCTGATAACGATTTACTAATTTTCCAAAATTTTGAGGGGTTGTTCAGATTATTTGATGTTTGGGAAAGAAAATGATCGGCTTTGGCCTTTCTAATTTTAACTGTACATGCATTGCGCAGTTGTCTGAAAACCAGCCAGTCAGAGTTCTGTTTAGATTTTCTGGCTTTTGCCCATGCTAGGTTCCGTTTATGCAGGAGATCTGATAAGTCTGGTGTGAACCAAGTATTGTTGCGGCTTTTCACTCTGTACTTTCTTAGTGGAGCATGCTTGTTGATTATACTGTTAAAAACCTCATGAAAGAAATCCCAAGCATGATCAACATCTGCAATTAAACTAATTTTCTCCCAGTCAAAGTAAAATAAATCATGAAAGAATCCTTGTTCTGAGAAGTGTTTCAAATCTCTTTTGACTAAAATACATGGTTTGGTTTTTGGTATTTTGACATTTCTAACTGTTGCAACAACACAGTGGTCACTGATGTCGTTTGCAAATATGGAAGCAGTGGAATACTTGTGGGGAACATTTGTTAAAATAACATCTATTAAAGATGATTTTTCTGGATTTTTTATGTTTGGCTGTGCGGGACTATCAACAATCTGGAATAAGTTAAGTGAATCACAGTAAGCCCTGAAATCATCAGAAACTGGTTGCAACCAGTTCAAATTTAAATCTCCCAGAGCTACCAATTCCTTGGAGTTCATATTGGAAAGTAGTTGCATTAAAGAGGACAGAGCCCAACTATCAGCTGAAGGTGTCCTATAACAACAGTTATAGGAATGGATTTAGAGACTTCAAGCTCCAAGGCTAAAAATTCAAATTGTTTAACTACAGATTTTGGGAGCAGAACATTAACTTGAAACTTATTTTTGATGTAGATTGCTACACCCCCACCTCTTTTAGGGCGGTCAGTCCTAAATACATTATACCCTCTAATCATGATATCTTTATCTGAAATAGATTTGCTTAGCCATGTTTCCGATAAGACAATAACATCAGCATCTGTAGAGTGTGCCCAGATATTCATTTTGTCCATTTTAGAAACAAGACTGCGTACATTCAAATGTAAGAAACCAAGACCAGATCTTTCTTTAAAATCTGCCGGTGTGTCAAAGCTTGTAGGGATGTCTGGGCCTGGGTTTGGCTGCACATTCCCTGACATTAACAATAATAAAGTAATTAGACATTTTTGCATAAAAGATTTCCTGTATGATTTGTTACAACTTCTCCGATCCTTATTGGAGTCATGGACAACACAAGAAGCAGATGTGAAGTTTTCATATAGAGTCATGACACTGGACAGACAGACCAAGTCCACAGTGTCACAGAGAAAAAACAAAGGCAAAGGGAATGATGTGACATTTAGTGCACAGCCAGATGCACACGTTCCCTTATATGGTGCATGCTCCGTATTTGTAAGCACTGGACCGGAGTCGCTATTCCAGTGGCAGCTGTCCCCAGTGAAGTATACTGATAGAGTTAAACACAGAGCGGAAACGAGAGACCACTTTTTCCTCTGCATCTCCATCGCTGCTACCAGCCGGGGTAGAACAGAAAAGTAAAATGAGGTAAAGCAGCCCAAGAAGGAGGTATAGCGACGAGAGTCCAAGTCAATGACAGAATAATCCAGTACGGGTTTTCTTTCCTGTTTTTCTGCGCAGAGTAATGACGATGCGTGTCGTCACTCGTAAACAGGAAGACCGGTGAATGAAGCAATGCTGTGGATAAAAGAGTTAAAATCAAGACCCGTTGCTTCTGAAAACAACAGAATACATCTTAAAACCAGCAGCAGGAACCAGGAAGAAAGCACTTTCCTTAATCATGAAGAGATCAGGCCCATCATTAATCAGCGACATGTCTGCACTCCGGCTCCGGTAGTTGAACAGGCTCCGAAGACCGACCAGCCAGCATGATCCAAATGCTCCAGAATCGGCGGAAAAGTACGCCACGCTTCCAATAAGTTCCCGTACAAGCGAGGTGGACGAATTTACTTCTTCAGACTGGGATTTTAAAAATGCCGTGACTTTTCAGGATGCACTGCTAGGACTAGCACAGTCCGTGTTAACCAGGTCAAACTTTGCCTGTCAATCAGTCCCGACTTAAACTAGACCGATTTGCGGCAAATACAAACTAAACAGTACAACAAATACTACAATTGGATTAGTAGTATATTTGTAAAAAAGCTCACACAGCGATCTGTGGTATTATCCCAAAAACAAACATATCAATCATTCAGTCACGCACAAACAAACAGACAGAGAGACGTGCCGCCATCTTGGGTTTCTAAATGACCATTTTGATCGAAACCATTAGAGAAATGCCAAAGCAAACAGCTACTGAAAATATGATGTAATCTTGTATTGTGTTGAATTTGATGTTACTGTGTTGTATCGTCAACATTGAAGTGGTACTACAACCCCAAGTTCCATTAACTGACTGACTTCCTGTGCAAAGTGTAACTCTGAAAATAATTAGTGATATTGATGGATGGGTGGATGGATGGATGGATGGATACATACATACTTGATGTATCCCAAGGGATATTTAAACATCCAGAAAGCAGCAAACAACTGAAAACAACAAACATGACATGAAATGAAATGTGAGTTTTGGATCTCGACCCACCATTACAGGCAACGCACAGAGCTGTGTAAACAGGAAGTGGCTGTGTGTCAAAACTGCAATAATAGCTGTCCTGATACTGTGAATATGTTTTATACTATTTGATATATTTAGACATTTTTTATTAATGCAAGCACGCTATTTTGTTTCCAGCATGCCTGAGCTGTGTTTATTATTGTTATGATCATTGTAAATGTCTTAATCTGATATCATGTTTGATTTTAATCAATGACTCATATTGTATAACTTGTTCAGTATTTTACTCAATCGTATTTCCCTCATTGCCTCCTGAAATGTTTATTAGGAAAAGCACTGTATAAATAATAATGATAATAATAATAATAATTATTATTATTATATGACTGAAGCTGAAAACATGTATTTCACTTTTTTTCTGTTTCTTATGTTTAAATATTTTTCCTCGTTGAATTTCACATTTTTAACATCAGTGAAATTAAAACATTTTCAGTGAGTGTTTAAAAAAAACAAAAAAATGAAATAACAAGAACAAGAATCTCACTTTGGTAACACACTGACTTCCTTTTTAATTTTTCCATGTGAAGATCAACATGAACAGAAACATCCTCAGCTTCACTTTTCACACAGAATAGAAGGGACAGTGAACGCCTCACAGCTCATCAGTTTAAACAGACGGGTCAGTGAACGCCTCACAGCTCATCAGTTTAAACAGACGGGTCAGTGAATGCCTCACAGCTCGTCAGTTTAAACAGACGGGTCAGTAAACGTCTCACAGCTCATCAGTTTAAACAGACGGGTCAGTAAACGTCTCACAGCTCATCAGTTTAAACAGACGGGTCAGTGAACGCCTCACAGCTCATCAGTTTAAACAGACGGGTCAGTGAATGCCTCACAACTCATCAGTTTAAAACAGACGGGTCAGTGAACGCCTCACAGAAACAAACAGTTGAAGGGAAGACATGGATTGAATCTGTGGGAACACCTGGTCTCACCTGGCTTATCACAGAGATTCATAAAGGGACAGTTCTCTCTTTTCACTCCAGTATTTGTCAGGGACTGTTAGCCTAGCTTAGCACAAAGACAGGAAGCGTCCTGTGTCCTCTGCTTCCAGTTTGTGCTAAGCTAGGCTAACAGTCCTGGACACACAGAAACATCTAAGCTCTGGAGAATACAGAGGATTTCATAAAATGTGGGACTGCCCCTTTAAGTTTAAAGTTATTGTGACTTTTGCTATAAACTGTCCTCAGTGCAAACAGCAGGGGGCACTGTTCAGTGCAGGAAGCTCACTGCAGGCCTGCTAGCTGTAGCAACTAGAGGCAGTTAGCATCCAGAGCAGTGTCCATGAGATATAAAGAAATAAAGTTTTCTGTTGTTGAAGTCAGTCAGTGTTAATAAAAACACAGTAAGGTTCAAAGACTGCAGCTTTTAGTCCTTCATCATGGTCATCCTGTTGACTCTCTGACATCACAAGATTAAAACAGCCAATCACAGCGACAACGCTCTGAATCCTTTCTTTCTACAGGACGGTAAACTACAGGCCCGATTTAAGGAGGTTTAACTTAAAGGAATAGTTCACTCTAGAACAAAATTCAGTCATTATCGACTCACCCTCATGCTGATGAGAAGTCCGGTGTAGTTTCTTATTCCTCAAAGTGCAGCTGGAGACCCGCGGGGCTACCCTCCGGTGGCAATAATCCATATAACGAGCGTCAATTGTGCCTGAGAGGAAAAGGTCCATAAAACTACACAAAAACTTTGTAATATTCCTCCATACTGCTCGTCCGCTGCAGTCCAAGTGTCCTGAAGTGGCGACATCCAGAGTTTACTGGAAACGACGTCATTTAGTCCATTTTTACAGCCTAAACAGTCACTATGCTGTATCTGCCTGGAGGCACGAGGCTCCTCACAGCGTTTGCACTACGGAAGCCGCCAGACAAGATGAACGAGACTCGCGACAGATACACACCGGTATTTACTTCCTGCTGTGAGTGTCAAAGTTTCAAATCACCAGTGCAGCAGATCCCTCTTGTGTTTGTGTGTCGCTCGGTCGCTCACAGCAGGAAGTAAATACCGGTGTGTATCTATCGCGAGTCTCGTTCATCTTGTCTGGCGGCTTCCGTAGTGCGAGCGGCTGTGAGGGAGACTCGTGCCTCCAGGCAGATACAGCATAGTGACTGTTTAGGCTAGAAAAATGTACTAAATGACGTCGTTTCCAGTAAACTCTGGATGTCGCCACTTCAGGACACTTGGATTGCAGCGGACGAGCAGTATAGAGGAATATTACAAAGTTTTTGTGTAGTTTTATGGACCTTTTCGTCTCGGGTGCCACTTACGCTCGTTATATGGATTATTGTTGGCGGAGGGTAGCCCCGCGGGTCTCCAGCTGCACTTTGAGGAATAAGAAACTACACCGGACTTCTCATCAGCATGTGGGTGAGTCGATAATGACTGAATTTTGTTTTAGAGTGAACTGTTCCTTTAAGGAGGTAAAAACTCCTTAAACTGCACAGAATCCATCTCAAAACACCTTAAATTCAGGGGGTTTGAGGGGTCATTTAATGGACTGTAAAATATTAAGTTAAACCCTTAAAAAGCCCTTAAAAAGCACAGATAATCAATAACACCATGGCAATTAAGAGTTTTTACATTTTTTTTTTAAAGTAAGTAGTTTAAAAATGACATATTGAGACATCAGAAATCTTATTTGTTTGGATGAAGGCGTCTTCAAAGGTACAAACCATAAGGGACATTTAATATATGAATGCACTGTAACATATTAAGACATTTTAATAGATTATCTGCACAGTTTATCAATACAGTTCAATTCAGAGGGTTTAATGGATTATTCACACGGATGAAGGATTTTTTTAAGGAGCAGAAATAAACTTTACAAAATAACAACTGAGCACTGAGGCCCAGTTAAGGTTTAAACTATGGGATGGTTTCATGTTATTTGTCCAATTTTAAGTGGTTTTCCACCACTTAAAAAGCCTTTAAACTGTTCAGATAATAAATAAAATATCTCAAGATGTTACAATCTATTAATTCATCCATGACTTAAAATCCCATCAAAATACCTGGATTACGTCATTATTATTACCAGGTAAATCAATTATTGAGTATTTACTGGGACATTGTGGGGATAAATAATGGATTTTAATAATGGATTATCTGCACATTTTTAGGACATTGAGGGAGAAAAAAACCCTTAAAACTACATTCAGGGGTTCACTTCACGCTGGTGGTTTACTATTATGGTGGCTACATTAATGGCTTTTAATACATTAAGGGGTTTGTTAAGGGGTTTATTAGATCGTTAATGTGCATTAAGGGTTTCACCCCTTAAAATTTACCCAACTTTTTCTTTGTCAAATGTGCAAATAATCCTCTAAAACTACCTTCATACGTGATAATCCACTCATTTCTGTATCAGTCATCCCCTTAAAAACCCCTTAAATGGATTACCTATACAGTTTAAGGGCTTTTTATGGAGAAAAAACACACACAAACACTAAATTCAGGGGTTCTCTACACACTGGTGGTTTAGTATTCTGGTGGCTACATTGTGGCTTTTGATACATTAAGGGTTTTTAAAGGGGTTTTTAAAGGGGTTTGTTGGATCATTATCATGAATTAAGGGATTCACCATTGAAAATGTTCCCAACAAGTAAACTGTGCAAATACTCCACAGAAAAATACTGAAGATAAAAAAAAACAACCATAAATGAAACTTAAATGTTTCAGTTGAGGTGAAACTGGAAAGGTTCCATCACAAATGTGGGTTAAACACCTGAATTTGTTCCTTTGTTGAAAGATGAACATCCTTTGAAGGAAACTTACCTGTAAACGTTCCATTAAACATGAAGGTGCTGTTACTTTACACACAGAACAAACTACTTATTGCATTGACAGCAACATTTGTGTTGGATGTAAATCTGCAGTTTGAGTCTCCACCTGGTTTACTTTTGTGTGGTGGTGTGTTTACTTCCTGTAGTTTTTTATCCTGTTGGTTCTTGGATGTCTGTTGGTGAGCAGAGCTGCCGTGCTGCTGCATCAATCCTCACAGGAAGTCCTGTTTCTGCACCACAAATGTCCACAAACATGTCCACAATTTAGTGTCACAGCGGCCAGTCCAAACAGTCTGAGCAGGAAACTGAGGATCAGAGATTTAAATATTACTGATATTAAAAGGTGAGCGTCTCACAGAAACTCATAAAAAGGATCAAGAAGCTGCTTTAATGAAGCACAACTTCAAAAATATTTAATCAAAGAGTCAAACCAATAACTGCTTGAACCTGGTGCACCCCAGGGTTTACTTTGGGGTCATCTGTTGATCCTCATTGAAATAAGTGACCCCTAATTGTGAGTCATCCTGACGCAAGAATCCTTTAAAAAATAATTTGCACTTAACTTAATCTAAATCAATGTGGTTGAGATCCTTCATTTGTACATTCATTAAGACTAATTTAAGGGCCTCTCGAGTTTCCCCTTCATTTTCACATAACAGGGATTTTAGTTTGACGTCAGCAAATATTTTCAGTTGCTAATTATGAAATTTAAACTTAATTCATAACCAGTATTCAGATGTTTATCAGTTTTGGACACATTAATGGAACAGAATATACTAAAGGTTTTGTTTTTATTGCCATTTACATAATAACATTTCAGATATGCCTTTCTTTGTACCTTTAAAGAACCTTCATTTTTTTTTATCAATTCACATCTTACATTTCTGGATTATCGTATATTAATACATTAGGTTTTTTTTTAATGTAAAATATTTTAAATTCATTTAAAAAAGTCAAAATAAATGTAAAAATAATTTAAAATTACACCGCGCGGATACACAAAATAAACTTGATATCCTCCTAATATTTAACGTCTTATAAAGATACAAATAAATGGACAGCCTGTAATGTTATTTTGTACTTTTTTATATTTTACACCTGAACAAATCTTAACATAATACATTCTATTAGTTCACCCACTGGTTTAGCCTTTAATAATATATTATTTCTGTTTGCAGCTGTGGAAACTTTAAGCCACACAATGGAGGGAGCTGAAAGTCTGGTGGTGTTACACTAAAAAGTGTCCCCAGACATGACGTTCTGGTGCTTTAATCAAAATTTAAAAACTTGTATGACTGATTATCCGCTCTTCTTCCAGGTTTCAGTAAGAGACTAAATGAAAATGAAGAATTAATAATCAACAGTTTAAAATGGCCGCTGTGTTCACAGTGATCTGCACAGAGAGCATCACCTCCTCTGATTGGTCAGTCTGCTTTGGAGGGGACGGACTTTGGACAAGACTTTGTGAGGTGGGTCCGTCATGGTCGTCACGCACCTCATGTTTGAAGGGAGGGACGTTACCGGGGTGACGGTGGTGGGCGGGGCTCCCGTCGTCGCTGCTGTTGTTGTTGCTGTCGTTACTGTTGTCGTCGTAGTTGCTGCTGTTGCCATGGTAACTGGAGTTGTGTTGTTGGTTACCGTGGCGACAGGTTTGGCCAGAGTTGTCTGGATCTCGGCCCTCCTGGCCAGAGCCGTCCGCAGCTTCTCCCTCATCTGTTCGATCTGTTCCTGCAGCTCCTGCAGCTCGCCAGGCCGGGGCGGGGCCACTGCAGTGAGAGGCGGACCCACATCAACAGGAGGAGGGGCCACTGACACAGGAGGAGGGACAGCAGTTTTGGGTTGGACAGATGAGGAGGAAGAGGAAGAGGAGGATGCTGAGGGCAGAGAAAGCACCAGGCTGGCTAAAGAAGCTGCTGGTCCTCCATTCTCACACAGTCGGCTGTTCAGCAGCCGCGGCTTTGCAGGACTGCCCCCTTCACATTTGGCCCCGCCTCCCTTGACGTCAGAGGCCGCTATGCGAGCGAGCAGGCGGCGGGTGTTGAGGGTCTCCAGGTTGAAGTGGACTCGCTTGAAGTCTCGGGCATCCTTGGCGATGGCAGCAGCAGCGACAGCGGCGGCGGCGGCGGCGGCGTCCTTACTGGTCTCGTTGTTCCACTTGGCGGAGGCTCCAGGAGCGGGGGGGGCAGGGGGGCCTGAGGGAGGTTGAGACTTCTGCAGGTTACAACTGAACAGAAACAGAGGAACATGAGAACATTGTTTTACAGTCATTATCCTTTATTTAAAATGTGACCTGTGATGTCATGAAGACAAACCTTTTCTCTTTCTCCACCCGCTGCTTCTTCACATCTTCATACGTCATGTTCAGAGCTCGATGGATTTTCTGTCAAACACAGGAGTCAGATCAGGATCCACCTTTACAGCCAGTCAGTTTGACAACAGAACACAGTGAGACAACAGCTGTCAGCTCCCTCTGCACCTCCTCCTGCAGAACGTTAAAAACCTCCTGCAGAACCTTCCACACCTCTTCCTGAAGAACTGTCACCACCTCCTGCAGAACCTTCAACATCTACTCTTTCAGAACATTCAACATCTACTTCAGAACCTTCACCACCACCTTCAGAACCTTCAACACATCCTGCAGAACCTTCATCACCTCCTGCAGAACCTTCAACACCTCCTTCAGAACAACACCTCTTTCAGAACCTTCATCACCCCTTCAGAACCATCAACACCTCCTGCAGATCCTTCAACACATCCTGCAGAACCTTCAACACCTCCAGCAGAACCTTCAAACCTCCAGGAGAACCTTTAACACATCCTGCAGAACCTTCAACACCTCCTGCAGAAACTTCAACCCCTCCTCCTGCAGAATGTTCAACACCTCCTGCATAACCTTCCACACCTCCTCCTGACGAACGTTCAACACCTCCTTCAGAACCTTCAAAACTTCCTCCTGCAGAACCTTCAACACCTCCTCCTGCAGAACCTTCAACACCTCCTGCAGAACTTAAACACATCCTGCAGAACCTCTACACCTCTTACAGAACATTAAAAACCTCCTGCAGAACCTTCCACACCTCTTCCTGAAGAACCTTCACCACCTCCAGCAGAACCTTCAACACCTCCTGCAAAACCTTCAATACCTCCAGCAGAATGTTAAACACCTCCTGCAGAACCTTCCATACCTCCTCCTGAAGAACCTTCACCGCCTCCAGCAGAACCTTTAACACATCCTGTGGGACCTTCAACACCTCTTGCAGAACCTTCAATACCTCCAGCAGAACCTTTAACACCTTCTGCAGAACCTCGACACCTCCTGCAGAACCTTCACCACCTCCAGCAGAACCTTTAACACATCCTGCAGAGCCTTCAACACCTCTTGCAGAACCTTCAATACCTCCAGCAGAACCTTTAACACCTTCTGCAGAACCTCGACACCTCCTGCAGAACTTTTAACAACTCCAATAGAACCTTCTGTACCTCCTTCAGAACCTTCAACACATCCTGCAGAACCTTCAACACCTCCAGCAGAACCTTTAACACATCCTGCAGAACCTTTAACACCTCCTGCAGAACCATCAACACCTCCTGTAGAACTTTCAACACCTCTTCCTGAATAACCTCCACCTCCTCCAACAGAACCTTCAGTACCTCCTTCAGAACCTTCAGCACCTCCTGCAGAACCTCCTTAGAACCACTGGTGCATTACATGACAGTCATAGTGAATTATAATACACCGATGATGCTTCATGACTGAGCAGAGAATGTTTTGTTTATCAACATGACAGATGTTGAAGTGACTCACTGATCTCTTGACTGGTTCCAAACTGGATGCATCAGAATGTTCTGGACTTTACTAAACACATTCAATAATAACTAATGACATATGAATGAATGTTACAGCACACTGTGAATCCTCAGTGCAGCTGATTGTTGAGGTATGTTCAGGTGATCACAGGTAGTCATAATTTATTACAAACCCTATCAGTAAACCTGCAGTTTATGGAGTTTCCCTTTTTCAATAAAAATATCTTAAAATAAAAATGACTCATAACACATGAGGTCATGTTTTTGTCTGAATTCAGCAGAAGACTGTTGATTCTGAACAAGTCATAATGTCTTCATAGAAAGATATTGTTAAATTATCCGATGCTTGATGGAGTATGGTGTTCACCTCAGACTGGCTTTAATAGATCTTATTTGTTGCAATCACAGAGCAGCAGTTGGACTGCTGTGTTAAAACATGAGTCTTCAAAAGAAACCCTGATAGTTCTGGATCAAACGCAGCAGTTAATAAAAAAATGATATCTGTTGTGAACACACACAAACACACTCTCACCTGTGACGTGTGAAGCCAGTATTTGAGGTTCTGTCGGCGGCGGATGTGTGGCAGGACGAGTTGGTAGAAACCGTGCTCACCTGCCAGAGTCAGCAAAGCTCCGCCCACGCCAATACACAACAACAAGAAGAGTCCTGAGAAGTGACTGATCCCCATCTGAAGAGTCTGCGTGAGACAGAAGAAGAAAAGTTAAGAGTGTGACAGCAGAGACAGAGGAAGAAGAAAAGTTAAGAGTGTGACAGCAGAGACAGAGGAAGAAGAAAAGTTAAGAGTGTGACAGCAGAGACAGAAGAAGAAAAGTTAAGAGTGTGACAGCAGAGACAGAAGAAGAAAAGTTAAGAGTGTGACAGCAGAGACAGAAGAAGAAAAGTTAAGAGTGTGACAGCAGAGACAGAGGAAGAAGAAAAGTTAAGAGTGTGACAGCAGAGACAGAAGAAGAAAAGTTAAGAGTGTGACAGCAGAGACAGAGGAAGAAGAAAAGTTAAGAGTGTGACAGCAGAGACAGAGGAAGAAGAAAAGGTTCCCAAAAAACTTCAGCAACATGGATTAAAGTTCTCCGTCGCTACGACGGATTTCCGTCATTCAAACTCCACAGAGGCGACTTGTGAGATCAAAGCAGATCAAAGAGCTGTTGGCTGATGTTTATTGACAGATTGTCACACTCTACAGCCAATGGTGTCGTTAACAGCGTGTGCGCGCCTGACCAATGACAGTGCAGTGACCCACACAGGGCGGGATCTCAACACGGAGCGGCGCTAAGTTTAGCTGCTTAGCTAGCCATGACTCGCGCTGCTAGTTATCAGCTGAGTTTAGTCAGCACGTGAGAACCCGTCTGACTCGGAGAGACTCCTGTTGTGTGCTACATGTGTGAAATAACAACTGTAGTCTGGACTTTGTCTGCAGTGTATCTGTGTAAACGGCTTCATTCAGCGTCTCTCCCTCCCCTCTGAGTTACCATGGTTACAGGAAGGCCCTGAAACTTTATAATGATGATCAATAAGAAGCTTTTGGTTAGTTTGACTGTACAAAGAAGCTACTGAATGTATGTAATGTAATGAATGTTGCCTGATTGTAGCTCAATGCTGAAATCTTGTATTATAACATATAACAAAGCCTCAGAGCTTCTTTGATTATTAACAGTGTGTTAGTGATGACAGAAAGGTGATAACTCGCCATCAGACTGACAAGGCTGCAAAAGTTGCTGTTTGTATGATGTATTTTTCTGTTAAACGATAAGAGGCTCATTTTAAACAATATCAATAATAATAATAATTAATGATAATGATGATGAGAAGAAGTAGAAAAATAGCATATTGAAAAGTTCTGTAGATGGTTGATTATTTGAAAGAGTAAAACTTGAGAGAAGCTTGGCAAAAAAAAGGCACAGATTGATTTCATAGATTGAAAATTACATTGAAAAGACAAAAAACATTTTAAGTGTGAATAGAACAGCTGTTCAGATCATCCTCCTGTAAAACACTGTTGGTCAAATATTTAAACTTGATGTCTGCATTAGAGAACATGGTGTGGGGTGAGGCTGTAAATCTTATCTTATCTTATCTAATCTTATTTTTTTAGCACGTGTCAAGTAAAATGCCCTGTAACATGTTTCACAAATTACAAATTGGGAATATGACTTGGCTACAGCTCGAAAAAACATTTCAGTCAAATTTCATGGAGAAAGAAACAGTTTTAAAGATGAAAACATCACAGAAGGAGAAGGACTTTATGTCCCGAGGCTTTCCTTCCTGTTTTCCAGCTGCATGTTTAGGAATTTCAGTGACCACAATGAAACAAAATGAAGCATAGATTTATGATTGCAGGAAAACATGTTTTGTCTGATGTTAACACAAAACAGATTTTTGTTTGTTGTAATTGAATGAAGCAGAAAAGATGATGAAAATAAGTTGAATTTATAAAACATTTAAAAATTCATCTCTGTGACGCTATACAAACAGCTGTTCTCTGAGCCAAAAGCTAACATTAGCATGCTAACATGCTCACAGTGACAATGCTAACATTCTGATGTTTAGCAGGTGTCATGTTCACCATTTTAGTTTTGCATGTTAGCATGCTAACATTAGATTATTCTCAGTAAACACAGCCCATGTGAATGTCATCAGTTCTGCAGGTTTTTGTTCATAAACCAAATTATTGGACACATTTAAATGTTGACCTGATGATGGCACTAGATAAGTGAAAACACGAGAGAAACACAAAGAATAAAAATGTAATAAAACAGGTTCAGACAGCAGCTGAACTCTGATGTTTCATCATCACGTCCACGTGATTTATTTCTTTGATTCATCTGATTGTATGTCTTGATAGCACCTCCTGTTTGTGTCCAGGTTTACTGTCATCTTAATAAATGAACAATGACACGCCCTGATCATGAAACTTGAAACGTGTTGTGTCAATAAAGTTTTCATTATCAAAGACAATCACAAGTGGATGTTCAAATCGTGTCAGTGAGTCAGAGTGACCTGCAGGGGGCAGCAGCTGAACACCTGAAAAATCAGCTCAGTACTCTAATGTCCTACTAATAAAACTACTACTCATATGCAAAGTAATACAAATACACAATGTATACTCACAATATCTTTAACATATTTAGGTTTAATTTAATTATGTTTGTAAAGATTTTTATTTACATTTTATTTTTCAATCAAACCAAAACTGGAATAATCCATAAAGAAACAAATCTGTCAAAATGACAAATGTGAGCAAATTATTCTTTTTAAAAACTCAAAAACGGTGTGCACATGTTTTTTTTAAATAATGTTCACATGTTGTTTGTAAACATGTTGACACTGACCTCAGTGACGGCGAACACTCTGTTCCCACATGGAACCACTTTGTACCACTTGTCGTGCAGCAGGTCCATGTAACCCTCAGACTTATACCTGCTGATGAACTCTGAGATGTTGGAGGTCAGAGGAGAGTTCTGAGGCAGGCCGATACCATAACCTGTCAACAAACAACAGTAAACAATAAACAACAGGCCGATACCATAACCTGTCAACAAACAACAATAAGCAATAAACAACAGGCCGATACCATAACCTGTCAACAAATAACAATAAACAACAGGCCGATACCATAACCTGTCAACAAACAACAATAAACAATAAACAACAGGCAGATACCATAACCTGTCAACAAACAACAGTAAACAATAAACAACAGGCCGATACCATAACCTGTCAATAAACAACAATAAGCAACAGGCCGATACCATAACCTGTCAACAAACAACAAACAACAATAAACAACAGGCCGATACCATAACCTGTCAACAAACAACAATAAACAACAGGCCAATACCATAACCTGTCAACAAACAATAAACAACAATAAACAACAGGCCGATACCATAACCTGTCAACAAACAACAAACAACAATAAACAACAGGCCGATACCATAACCTGTCAACAAACAACAATAAACAACAGGCCGATACCATAACCTGCCAACAAACAACAGTAAACAATAAACAACAGGCTGATACCATAACCTGTCAACAAACAACAATAAACAACAGGCCGATACCATAACCTGTCAACAAACAACAATAAACAACAGGCCGATACCATAACCTGTCAACAAACAACAAACAACAATAAACAACAGGCCGATACCATAACCTGTCAACAAACAACAATAAACAACAGGCCAATACCATAACCTGTCAACAAACAATAAACAACAATAAACAACAGGCCGATACCATAACCTGTCAACAAACAACAAACAACAATAAACAACAGGCCGATACCATAACCTGTCAACAAACAACAATAAACAACAGGCCGATACCATAACCTGCCAACAAACAACAGTAAACAATAAACAACAGGCCGATACCATAACCTGTCAACAAACAACAATAAACAACAGGCCGATACCATAACCTGTCAACAAACAACAATAAACAACAGGCCGATACCATAACCTGTCAACAAACAACAATAAACAATAAACAACAGGCCGATACCATAACCTGCCAACAAACAACAATAAACAATAAACAACAGGCCGATACCATAACCTGTCAACAAACAACAATAAACTGGGTTGGGCCATAGCACAGCTGGATCCTATAAATAATATATAACTGAGTGAACTTCTTTCTGTCTGTGTGATGAATCCGAAGTTCTCATCAGATTCAGTCTCAGTTACTGTTTGTATATAAATCTCTTTGTATCTTTTTATATATTAAATCTTTCAACAACAAGTTTCATGTCGACCGTCTCTGATCCAGGTTTTATTTCATGCTGATAAACTCAACAGCCTGTGAGTCACGACATGCTAACCTGCTTTGTGTTTAACTCCTCTTGTTTAATGTGTATAAACATGTGACTCTGCAGCATGTAGTGAGAGTCATGTGACTCTGCAGCATGCAGTGAGAGTCATGTGACTCTGCAGCATGTAGTGATTGACGTGACTGTGTCAGACTGCACACAGTGTAAACATGTATCAAGTGATGAGCCGTTGAGTCAAGTTGAGTTTTGAAGACTAAACGTCTTTAAACTGTCAGAGCGTCTGCAGGGACACCATCCTCTCATCTGATTGGTCCAGATGATGAAACTTCATGAAACATGTTTCATTAAAAAAACTCAGAGGAGGTGAACACACACACACACACACACACACACACACACACACACACACACACACAGAGTCTCACCTTCGATGGCGAAGGGTTTCCCGACAGTTGCCAGTTTACAGTCGGCGTCGATGGAAACTTCGTAGTCCAGCAGAGCTTTGTCCATGATGAAGGCGTCGAGCTGAGGAGGATCTGTCCTTCAACACAGAGCAACACAGTTACTACAGCAACCAAACAGCAACTAACAGCTGCTAACACAACAGCAGCAACTGGTAACACACAACTCAGCTGGAGACCGGGCTCTGGTTCTGGTCTGTTCTGGTTTTGTGTGTCCGGTCACAGTGGATGTTTTTAACGAGATGTTGGCACATTTTCAAACCCCAGCTGTGTGTGTGGAGACAGAGCCAGTTATTTAAAAACAAAAATAATGTTCTCCTAAAAGAACCACGTGTGTCTAAACCAAACTGGAGCAGCAGAACCGTGACGTGACGACATTGAGCTGACAACTGAACTGAAGCAAAGTTTCAACATTCTGTCTAATGCAAACATTCTCCACTGTTCCCTCTAGTTCTCATTGGTTCTCCACGGTTCCCTCTAGTTCTCCTCTGTTCCCACTAGTTCTCATTGGTTCTCCACTGTTCCCGCTAGTTCTCATTGGCTCTCCACTGTTCCCTCTAGTTCTCCTCTGTTCTCTCTAGTTCTCATTGGTTCTCTTTTGTTCCCTCTAGTTCTCATTGGTTCTCCTCTGTTCTCTCTTGTTCTCATCGGTTCTCCACGGTTCCCTCTAGTTCTCCTCTGTTCCCGCTAGTTCTCATTGGTTCTCCATTGTTCCCTCTAGTTCTCCTCTGTTCCCTCTAGTTCTCATTGGTTCTCCATGGTTCCCTCTAGTTCTCCTCTGTTCCCTCTAGCTCTCATTGGTTCTCCACTGTTCCCTCTAGTCCTCCTCTGTTCCCTCTAGTTCTTATTGGTTCTCCACTGTTCCCTCTAGTTCTCCTCTGTTCCCTCTAGTTCTCACTCATTGGTTCTCCACTGTTCCGTCTAGTTCTCATTGGTTCTCCACTGTTCCCTCTAGTTCTCCTCTGTTCTCTCTAGTTCTCATTGGTTCTCTTTTGTTCCCTCTAGTTCTCATTGGTTCTCCTCTGTTCTCTCTTGTTCTCATTGGTTCTCGTTGGTTCTCTTACTTGAGAGTGGCAACTCCTTCAGGCGTAGTCGGCTCGTTGAAGCGTCTCATGTACTCGTGCATCTCTGGAAAACTCTTCTTCATGTAGTCCTCGGCGCTGCTCTCCCTCACCGTCCCAAAACGAAAACCCCATGACGGGTGATGCAGCTGACACACCAACGAAGAAGAAGAGGAAGAAGAAGAAGAAGAGGAGGAGAAGAAGAAGAAGAATGAAAGTAGGAGTTTAATGAAGAGATAATTCACTGACTTCATACTGGAGTACAGAAACATGAGAACAGCTCAGGCTGAAGTCAGGAGGTGATTCAGTGACCTCGTCTGGAGAAAGAGGTGGTTGGTGGTGTGAAGGTTGGTTTTGTCTCGTTCTGCAGGTCGGTGGGTTACAGGTGATGTTCCTGCTCATAATAATGTTCATGTCACATCAGCTCAGTGTGTTTCTGTGAGTCTCGATCGTGTTGGTTTGCTTCAATACATATTATTTTCAATGTGACGCGTCGTTACATTGTCTTGAATGCACACATGTTGACAGACGAGGTAACGATTTAAAGTTTTCTTCATGTTATGTTTCGTCTCATTCTCCGACTTCCTTCCTCTTCCTCTTCATCTTCCTCTCTCCTGAAGTCATAGTTACAGGCGATCAACTGAAACGCAGCGTTAGTCTGAGGAGACGTGTGGATTTGTCTGGTTCGAACATTGTTGGAAACATTTGTGATGATGAACATGAAGAACAAACATCGAGTTGTTTTAATGCAGAAATCTGATGGATGAAATCTCTAAAGCTAACGAGCCTCACGCACACACACACACACACACACACATGCACACACACGCACCTGCTGAAGGAACATTCAGACAACGTTGAGAAGGCGTCACAGTGTTTTTCTGCTCTATAAAAAGCTAATCACACACAGATGTCCCCCCCCCATCTCCCAGCAGCCCTGGCTGTTTAAACACTCACTTCATGCTTCAATCAACTGCTGAATTAAAAGTGTAATTAGGACGAGGCAGGTGACCCAGAGAACAAATTTAGTCTGTCGTTATTTCACCACAGAAAGAGTGAACATCACGCTGGAGTCACATTTGACTTCTGTTTCCATTAAAACTAAATATATTAATCTATTATTGGATCTTCATTGAGTTTTCTTCTTCTCTTCCTGTCAACTCTCTGAACAATGAAACTTTATGTTTGACACGTTACATTTGCACTCATCAATATCTTAACATAAACGTTCATCAAAGAGTCCTGATCGACTTCATCGATCGGTTTAGTCGTCAGGATCATTGATGATTGAATCCAAAGAGCTGATTCAGTGATCACACTGACACCTGACTGGTGTTTGATGATGTCACATGGTGATGACATCACCATGTAGCAGAGGTCAGTACCTGCAGTCACCTGCATGTGTTGTTCAGAGACTCACATGGAATCAAAGATCTAAAGTTCTCACCTTGGAGTCGTGGATCCCGGACACCTCCTCGAAGGTCTTCTCGCCCACCATGACGGCGGCGAGGTTGGCAGTGTAGCTGGACAGCACCAACAGGCAGAAGATGGCCCACAGGTTCATCAGGAAGCGACCCGTCCAGCACTTGGGCGTCTTGGAGGAGACGGTGCGTCCGAACAGGATGGCGTAGCACAGGTTCAGAGCCGACGAGTACGAGAACACACGGATCCTGTTGCGTCCATGAGGCGTCATGCCGTACGGACTCTTCCACTCATACAGCGTGAGGAAGAGTGCCGTGATGTGCAGCGCCAGGAAGATGCCCACCCACATGGACCAGTGCAGGGGCCACATGAAGGCACCAATGGGGGCTGCCGTGTCCTTACTGCGCACCAGGATGCCCAGGCTGGTGGAGAAGAAGGGCGAGGTGAAGTCGATGACACGACTGCGAGCTGAGTTGATGCTGAAGGAGGTGACGGCCATGTCTGCCAGCCCGTTCAGGAGGTCACCCACCAGCCCCGTCCAGCGACCACCCTTCCATGCGCCGTACTTACCGTCCCCAACGATGTAAAGGTCGAACTCGAAGCCCAGGTCCTCTGCAAGCTTCTCCAGCAGGTCGATGCAGTAACCATAGCAACACTTATTGTACTCTGGTGGCAGGAAGCTGCTGTTCCCGCCCGCCACCTCCTGGAAGAACCTCTCCAGAGTCTCCGAGCTGTTGGTGCCGGCATCAAGGCAGTACTGCCCAGCCGGGCAGCTGCCCTCGTCGTCCACATCCCGTGTGAACACAAAGGGATGTTCCACCAGCGTCACCACTCGCACCCGACTCCCCAGCACCGGCATCCCTGCCCTCCAGCGCCCCCTGGTCCTCTTGCCCGTCCCCTCCGTCCTGTGGCGAGCTTTGGGCCCCTGCCACACCCCCTGCTCCTCCACCTGCAGCTCGCCTCCCTCCCAGCTGCCCACCGTCACCCAGGTGGGCTGACCCAGCGCGTCCCGCCTCAGGCTCCAGATGTGGAACCGCTGCGAGGTGAGCACCTGAGATTGGTTCTGATGGACCCGGACCGGACCCGTCAGACCAGAGAAAGATGTGTTGGATAGGAACCTACAGGACAGAATAAAACACAGGTAACACTTACTACTGCAGGGGGCGGGGCCTCAGGGGGCGGGGACACATGTCAGCCAGTTATCTGTCATCTGGGTCGTTCTGATGTTTCAGGTTCTAAAACCTGGAGAACCAACCTGACACACAGTGAAGTCACCAACAACAAGTCTTTGGCTTCTCTGATTGATTGTATTGATTAGTGATGATGATCAATGACATTAATTATTGATTAAGTGTTATTAAGTTATTAAGTGACAATGAATGATTCAATTCAACACATTTAAAGATTTTCACTGACAGATCTGAACTGATGTGAACATTTGAGTTTAGTCAAAACTGAAGAGAGAGGACTCAATCAACCAACCAACCAACCAACATGATCATAAGAACATGAAGCTTTGGTATGTATGCTTTGGTAACAGTAAGTTTGTTTACATCCAAATGTTCTAGACCAAAACTCAAACTATTTCCTGTCCGAGATGAATAACTGATGATGTCATGAATCATGCGACTTCTCTATGACTTGTCACTTCCTGTGTTTCACTGAAAACATCAGCTGTGTGTGGAACGATGATGAGGAGCTCATAGAAAGGTGCAGAAAAAAAGTTTTTTTAAAAACATTATGATTGTGAAGTAATCATTTTAGAATGATTGTTTTGTTGATCTCTGTGTCAGAATTCTGACAGCAGGTTGCAACTTCTTACAAGGTTTGTCAGCCAATAGTATAACATCGTTAGTGTCACATAGTATCTGAGTTTCGTCAGCATCAACAGTCTGGTAGTTGCCACTTTGTGGAAAGAAAAGTAAAAAGCTAGCTAGCATTAGCAACGTTAACTAAAACAAACTGGCAGCCACTTGAGGGGGCAGATGACAGCAGTGCAGTGATGTAAATCAGATGAATGAATGAGATCAATAAAATCTTTAACTCTGACTGCAGCTCTTTGAATGACAAAGTCATCTCTGGTGTCCTCTTCTTTGTCGTCTATGGTTTAATGACACAGATTGGAGAATTAGCTCCACCTGCTGTTTATCTCCATCAACCAATCAGTCAGGGTTTATTTTTCTGAAAATTAGGTTAAAAATCAGAGTTAAATTTGGAATTTAAACTAGAAATATTGACACATAGAAACATTGAGAACATAAACAGGAACAGTTCATCACACTTAATAGCTGTCTGAATATTAAGTCAGACTGTGTTGACAGAGCTGTGATTGGTAGACAGGACCTCCTGACGGTTTCTGGATGAACCTGAAAGACAGTTTGATGTTTTATTTTCTGATTATCGACAATCTTCTTCTGTTCAAACATCAGTTTAAGAGTCTGTGATGTTGCTCTTCGCACTCTCTCTCTTTTTTCCTCTTCTGCAGCAGATAATCTGTCCTCGGAGGTTTTTATCTCTCACTGTAATTTCATTTACTGTGAATGTGTTTGATCTCTTTCTGTCAGTTAACTGAACGCACAAGTTAAAGTGTGCTGACAGTGGGCTGACAGTGTGATGACAGTGTGACGACAGTGTGATGACAGTGTGACGACAGTGTGATGACAGTGTGATGACAGTGTGATGACAGTGGGCTGACAGTGTGATGACAGTGTGCTGACAGTGGGCTGACAGTGTGATGACAGTGTGATGACAGTGGGCTGACAGTGTGATGACAGTGTGATGACAGTGTGACGACAGTGTGATGACAGTGTGATGACACTGTGATGACAGTGGGCTGACAGTGTGATGACAGTGGGCTGACAGTGTGATGACAGTGTGTTGACAGTGGGCTGACAGTGTGAGGACAGTGTGATGACAGTGTGCTGACTGTGATGACAGTGTGATGACAGTGTGCCGACTGTGATGACAGTGTGATGACAGTGGGCTGACAGTGTGATGACAGTGTGCTGACAGTGTGATGATAGTGTGTTGACGGTGTGCTGACTGTGATGACAGTGTGATGACAGTGGGCTGACAGTGTGATGACAGTGTGCTGACTGTGATGACAGTGTGATGACAGTGTGTTGACAGTGTAATGACAGTGTGATGACAGTGGGCTGACAGTGTGTTGACAGTGGGCTGACAGTGTGTTGGCAGTGGGCTGACAGTGTGATGACAGTGTGCTGACAGTGTGTTGACAGTGTGATGACAGTGGGCTGACAGTGGGCTGACAGTGTGATGACAGTGTGCTGACTGTGATGACAGTGTGTTGACAGTGTGATGACAGTGTGATGACAGTGGGCTGACAGTGTGATGACAATGTGCTGACAGTGTGATGACAGTGTGATGACAGTGGGCTGACAGTGTGATGACAGTGTGCTGACAGTGTGATGACAGTGTGTTGACGGTGTGCTGACTGTGATGACAGTGTGATGACAGTGGGCTGACAGTGTGATGACAGTGTGATGACAGTGTGCTGACTGTGATGACAGTGTGATGACAGTGTAATGACAGTGTGATGACAGTGGGCTGACAGTGTGTTGACAGTGGGCTGACAGTGTGTTGACAGTGGGCTGACAGTGTGATGACAGTGTGCTGACAGTGTGATGACAGTGTGATGACAGTGTGTTGACAGTGTGATGACAGTGTGATGACAGTGGGCTGACAGTGTGATGACAGTGTGTTGACAGTGGGCTGACAGTGTGATGACAGTGTGATGACAGTGGGCTGACAGTGATGACAGTGTGATGACAATGGGCTGACAGTGTGATGACAGTTTGATGACAGTGTGTTGACAGTGTGATGACAGTGGGCTGACAGTGTGATGACAGTGGGCTGACAGTGGGCAGACAGTGTGATGACAGTGTGATGACAGTGGGCTGACAGTGGGCAGACAGTGTCATGACAGTGTGATGACAGTGGGCAGACAGTGTGTTGACAGTGGGCTGACAGTGTGATGACAGTGTGTTGACAGTGGGCAGACAGTGTGATGACAGTGGGATGACAGTGTGATGACAGTGGACTGACAGTGTGATGACAGTGTGCTGACAGTGGGCTGACAGTGTGATGACAGTGTGATGACAGTGGGCTGACAGTGTGTTGACAGTGATGACAGTGTGATGACAGTGGGCTGACAGTGTGATGACAGTGTGTTGACAGTGATGGCAGTGTGCTGACAGTGTGATGACAGTGTGTTGACAGTGATGACAGTGGGCTGACAGTGTGATGACAGTGTGTTGACAGTGATGACAGTGTGCTGACAGTGTGATGACAGTGTGTTGACAGTGATGACAGTGGGCTGACAGTGTGTTGACACTGATGACAGTGGGCTGACAGTGTGATGACAGTGTGTTGACAGTGATGACAGTGTGTTGACAGTGATGACAGTGTGATGACAGTGTGATGACAGTGCTGACAGTGTGCTGACAGTGTGATGACAGTGTGTTGACAGTGTGATGACAGTGGGCAGACAGTGTGATGACAGTGGGCTGACAGTGTGATGACACTGTGCTGACTGTGATGACAGTGTGATGACAGTGTAATGACAGTGTGATGACAGTGGGCTGACAGTGTGTTGACAGTGGGCTGACAGTGTGATGACAGTGTGCTGACAGTGTGATGACAGTGTGTTGACAGTGTGATGACAGTGGGCTGACAGTGGGCTGACAGTGTGATGACAGTGTGCTGACTGTGATGACAGTGTGTTGACAGTGTGTTGACAGTGTGATGACAGTGGGCTGACAGTGTGATGACAGTGTGCTGACAGTGTGCTGACAGTGTGTTGACAGTGTGCTGACTGTGATGACAGTGTGCTGACAGTGGGCTGACAGTGTGATGACAGTGGGCTGACAGTGTGATGACAGTGTGTTGACAGTGGGCTGACAGTGTGATGACAGTGTGATGACAGTGGGCTGACAGTGATGACAGTGTGATGACAATGGGCTGACAGTGTGATGACAGTTTGATGACAGTGTGTTGACAGTGTGATGACAGTGGGCTGACAGTGTGATGACAGTGGGCTGACAGTGGGCAGACAGTGTGATGACAGTGTGATGACAGTGGGCAGACAGTGGGCAGACAGTGTCATGACAGTGTGATGACAGTGGGCAGACAGTGTGTTGACAGTGGGCTGACAGTGGGCAGACAGTGTGTTGACAGTGGGCTGACAGTGTGATGACAGTGTGTTGACAGTGGGCAGACAGTGTGATGACAGTGGGATGACAGTGTGATGACAGTAGACTGACAGTGTGATGACAGTGTGCTGACAGTGGGCTGACAGTGTGTTGACAGTGATGACAGTGTGATGACAGTGGGCTGACAGTGTGATGACAGTGTGTTGACAGTGATGGCAGTGTGCTGACAGTGTGATGACAGTGTGTTGACAGTGATGACAGTGTGCTGACAGTGTGATGACAGTGTGTTGACAGTGATGACAGTGGGCTGACAGTGTGATGACAGTGTGTTGACAGTGATGACAGTGTGTTGACAGTGATGACAGTGTGATGACAGTGTGATGACAGTGCTGACAGTGTGCTGACAGTGTGATGACAGTGTGTTGACAGTGTGATGACAGTGGGCAGACAGTGTGATGACAGTGGGCTGACAGTGTGATGACACTGTGCTGACTGTGATGACAGTGTGATGACAGTGTAATGACAGTGTGATGACAGTGGGCTGACAGTGTGTTGACGGTGGGCTGACAGTGTGATGACAGTGTGCTGACAGTGTGATGACAGTGTGATGACAGTGTGTTGACAGTGTGATGACAGTGGGCTGACAGTGGGCTGACAGTGTGATGACAGTGTGCTGACTGTGATGACAGTGTGTTGACAGTGTGTTGACAGTGTGATGACAGTGGGCTGACAGTGTGATGACAGTGTGCTGACAGTGTGCTGACAGTGTGTTGACAGTGTGCTGACTGTGATGACAGTGTGATGACAGTGGGCTGACAGTGTGATGACAGTGTGCTGACTGTGATGACAGTGTGATGACAGTTTGATGACAGTGGGCTGACTGTGTTGACAGTGGGCTGACAGTGTGTTGACAGTGGGCTGACAGTGTGATGACAGTGTGATGATAGTGTGTTGACAGTGTGTTGACAGTGGGCTGACAGTGGGCTGACAGTGTGATGACAGTGTGCTGACAGTGTGTTGACAGTGTGCTGACTGTGATGACAGTGTGATGACAGTGGGCTGACAGTGTGATGACAGTGTGTTGACAGTGGGCAGACAGTGTGATGACAGTGGGCAGACAGTGTGATGACAGTGGACTGACAGTGTGATGACAGTGTGCTGACTGTGATGACAGTGTGTTGACAGTGTGTTGACAGTGTGATGACAGTGGGCTGACAGTGTGATGACAGTGTGCTGACAGTGTGCTGACAGTGTGTTGACAGTGTGCTGACTGTGATGACAGTGTGATGACAGTGGGCTGACAGTGTGATGACAGTGTGCTGACTGTGATGACAGTGTGATGACAGTTTGATGACAGTGGGCTGACTGTGTTGACAGTGGGCTGACAGTGTGTTGACAGTGGGCTGACAGTGTGATGACAGTGTGATGATAGTGTGTTGACAGTGTGTTGACAGTGGGCTGACAGTGGGCTGACAGTGTGATGACAGTGTGCTGACAGTGTGTTGACAGTGTGCTGACTGTGATGACAGTGTGATGACAGTGGGCTGACAGTGTGATGACAGTGTGTTGACAGTGGGCAGACAGTGTGATGACAGTGGGCAGACAGTGTGATGACAGTGGACTGACAGTGTGATGACAGTGTGCTGACAGTGGGCTGACAGTGTGATGACAGTGTGATGACAGTGTGATGACAGTGGGCTGACAGTGTGATGACAGTGTGATGACAGTGTGTTGACAGTGGGCTGACAGTGTGATGACAGTGTGATGACAATGGGCTGACAGTGTGATGACAGTGTGATGACAGTGTGTTGACAGTGTGATGACAGTGGGCTGACAGTGGGCAGACAGTGTGATGACAGTGTGATGACAGTGGGCTGACAGTGGGCAGACAGTGTGATGACAGTGTGATGACAGTGGGCTGACAGTGTGATGACAGTGTGATGACAGTGGGCTGACAATGGGCTGACAGTGTGATGACAGTGGGCTGACAGTGTGCTGACAGTGATGACAGTGTGTTGACAGTGGGCTGACAGTGTGATGACAGTGTGATGACAGTGGGCAGACAGTGTGTTGACAGTGGGCAGACAGTGTGATGACAGTGTGATGACAGTGGGCAGACAGTGTGTTGACAGTGGGCAGACAGTGTGATGACAGTGTGATGACAGTGGGCAGACAGTGTGTTGACAGTGGGCTGACAGTTTGATGACAGTGGGCAGACAGTGTGTTGACAGTGGGCTGACAGTGTGATGACAGTGTGTTGACAGTGGGCAGACAGTGTGATGACAGTGGGATGACAGTGTGATGATAGTGGACTGACAGTGTGATGACAGTGTGCTGACAGTGGGCTGACAGTGTGATGACAGTGTGATGACAGTGGGCTGACAGTGTGATGACAGTGTGTTGACAGTGATGACAGTGTGATGACAGTGGGCTGACAGTGTGATGACAGTGTGTTGACAGTGATGACAGTGTGCTGACAGTGTGATGACAGTGTGTTGACAGTGATGACAGTGGGCTGACAGTGTGATGACAGTGTGTTGACAGTGATGACAGTGTGATGACAGTGTGATGACAGTGCTGACAGTGTGCTGACAGTGTGATGACAGTGTGTTGACAGTGTGATGACAGTGGGATGACAGTGTGATAACAGTGGGCTGACAGTGATGACAGTGCGATGACAGTGGGCTGACAGTGTGATGACAGTGTGATGACAGTGGGCTGACAGTGATGACAGTGTGATGACAGTGGGCTGACAGTGGGCTGACAGTGTGATGACAGTGGGCTGACAGTGTGATGACAGTGTGTTGACAGTGGGCAGACAGTGTGATGACAGTGGGATGACAGTGGGCTGACAGTGGGCAGACAGTGTGATGACAGTGTGATGACAGTGGGCAGACAGTGTGTTGACAGTGGGCAGACAGTGTGATGACAGTGTGATGACAGTGTGTTGACAGTGGGTTGACAGTGGGCTGACAGTGTGATGACAGTGGGCAGACAGTGTGTTGACAGTGGGCTGACAGTGTGATGACAGTGTGTTGGCAGTGGGCAGACAGTGTGATGACAGTGGGATGACAGTGTGATGACAGTGGACTGACAGTGTGATGACAGTGTGCTGACAGTGTGTTGACAGTGTGATGACAGTGTGTTGGCAGTGGGCAGACAGTGTGATGACAGTGGGATGACAGTGTGATGACAGTGGACTGACAGTGTGATGACAGTGTGCTGACAGTGGGCTGACAGTGTGATGACAGTGTGATGACAGTGGGCTGACAGTGTGTTGACAGTGATGACAGTGTGATGACAGTGGGCTGACAGTGTGATGACAGTGTGTTGACAGTGATGACAGTGGGCTGACAGTGTGTTGACAGTGTGTTGACAGTGATGACAGTGGGCTGACAGTGTGATGACAGTGTGTTGACAGTGATGACAGTGTGCTGACAGTGTGATGACAGTGTGTTGACAGTGATGACAGTGGGCTGACAGTGTGATCACAGTGTGTTGACAGTGATGACAGTGTGTTGACAGTGATGACAGTGTGATGACAGTGTGATGATAGTGCTGACAGTGTGATGACAGTGTGTTGACAGTGTGATGACAGTGGGCAGACAGTGTGATGACAGTGGGATGACAGTGTGATGACAGTGGGATGACAGTGTGATGACAGTGGGATGACAGTGTGCCGACTGTGATGACAGTGTGATGACAGTGGGCTGACAGTGTGATGACAGTGTGCTGACAGTGTGATGATAGTGTGTTGACGGTGTGCTGACTGTGATGACAGTGTGATGACAGTGGGCTGACAGTGTGATGACAGTGTGCTGACTGTGATGACAGTGTGATGACAGTGTGTTGACAGTGTAATGACAGTGTGATGACAGTGGGCTGACAGTGTTTTGACAGTGGGCTGACAGTGTGTTGGCAGTGGGCTGACAGTGTGATGACAGTGTGCTGACAGTGTGTTGACAGTGTGATGACAGTGGGCTGACAGTGGGCTGACAGTGTGATGACAGTGTGCTGACTGTGATGACAGTGTGTTGACAGTGTGATGACAGTGTGATGACAGTGGGCTGACAGTGTGATGACAATGTGCTGACAGTGTGATGACAGTGTGATGACAGTGGGCTGACAGTGTGATGACAGTGTGCTGACAGTGTGATGACAGTGTGTTGACGGTGTGCTGACTGTGATGACAGTGTGATGACAGTGGGCTGACAGTGTGATGACAGTGTGATGACAGTGTGCTGACTGTGATGACAGTGTGATGACAGTGTAATGACAGTGTGATGACAGTGGGCTGACAGTGTGTTGACAGTGGGCTGACAGTGTGTTGACAGTGGGCTGACAGTGTGATGACAGTGTGCTGACAGTGTGATGACAGTGTGATGACAGTGTGTTGACAGTGTGATGACAGTGTGATGACAGTGGGCTGACAGTGTGATGACAGTGTGTTGACAGTGGGCTGACAGTGTGATGACAGTGTGATGACAGTGGGCTGACAGTGATGACAGTGTGATGACAATGGGCTGACAGTGTGATGACAGTTTGATGACAGTGTGTTGACAGTGTGATGACAGTGGGCTGACAGTGTGATGACAGTGGGCTGACAGTGGGCAGACAGTGTGATGACAGTGTGATGACAGTGGGCTGACAGTGGGCAGACAGTGTCATGACAGTGTGATGACAGTGGGCAGACAGTGTGTTGACAGTGGGCTGACAGTGTGATGACAGTGTGTTGACAGTGGGCAGACAGTGTGATGACAGTGGGATGACAGTGTGATGACAGTGGACTGACAGTGTGATGACAGTGTGCTGACAGTGGGCTGACAGTGTGATGACAGTGTGATGACAGTGGGCTGACAGTGTGTTGACAGTGATGACAGTGTGATGACAGTGGGCTGACAGTGTGATGACAGTGTGTTGACAGTGATGGCAGTGTGCTGACAGTGTGATGACAGTGTGTTGACAGTGATGACAGTGGGCTGACAGTGTGATGACAGTGTGTTGACAGTGATGACAGTGTGCTGACAGTGTGATGACAGTGTGTTGACAGTGATGACAGTGGGCTGACAGTGTGTTGACACTGATGACAGTGGGCTGACAGTGTGATGACAGTGTGTTGACAGTGATGACAGTGTGTTGACAGTGATGACAGTGTGATGACAGTGTGATGACAGTGCTGACAGTGTGCTGACAGTGTGATGACAGTGTGTTGACAGTGTGATGACAGTGGGCAGACAGTGTGATGACAGTGGGCTGACAGTGTGATGACACTGTGCTGACTGTGATGACAGTGTGATGACAGTGTAATGACAGTGTGATGACAGTGGGCTGACAGTGTGTTGACAGTGGGCTGACAGTGTGATGACAGTGTGCTGACAGTGTGATGACAGTGTGTTGACAGTGTGATGACAGTGGGCTGACAGTGGGCTGACAGTGTGATGACAGTGTGCTGACTGTGATGACAGTGTGTTGACAGTGTGTTGACAGTGTGATGACAGTGGGCTGACAGTGTGATGACAGTGTGCTGACAGTGTGCTGACAGTGTGTTGACAGTGTGCTGACTGTGATGACAGTGTGCTGACAGTGGGCTGACAGTGTGATGACAGTGGGCTGACAGTGTGATGACAGTGTGTTGACAGTGGGCTGACAGTGTGATGACAGTGTGATGACAGTGGGCTGACAGTGATGACAGTGTGATGACAATGGGCTGACAGTGTGATGACAGTTTGATGACAGTGTGTTGACAGTGTGATGACAGTGGGCTGACAGTGTGATGACAGTGGGCTGACAGTGGGCAGACAGTGTGATGACAGTGTGATGACAGTGGGCAGACAGTGGGCAGACAGTGTCATGACAGTGTGATGACAGTGGGCAGACAGTGTGTTGACAGTGGGCTGACAGTGGGCAGACAGTGTGTTGACAGTGGGCTGACAGTGTGATGACAGTGTGTTGACAGTGGGCAGACAGTGTGATGACAGTGGGATGACAGTGTGATGACAGTAGACTGACAGTGTGATGACAGTGTGCTGACAGTGGGCTGACAGTGTGTTGACAGTGATGACAGTGTGATGACAGTGGGCTGACAGTGTGATGACAGTGTGTTGACAGTGATGGCAGTGTGCTGACAGTGTGATGACAGTGTGTTGACAGTGATGACAGTGTGCTGACAGTGTGATGACAGTGTGTTGACAGTGATGACAGTGGGCTGACAGTGTGATGACAGTGTGTTGACAGTGATGACAGTGTGTTGACAGTGATGACAGTGTGATGACAGTGTGATGACAGTGCTGACAGTGTGCTGACAGTGTGATGACAGTGTGTTGACAGTGTGATGACAGTGGGCAGACAGTGTGATGACAGTGGGCTGACAGTGTGATGACACTGTGCTGACTGTGATGACAGTGTGATGACAGTGTAATGACAGTGTGATGACAGTGGGCTGACAGTGTGTTGACGGTGGGCTGACAGTGTGATGACAGTGTGCTGACAGTGTGATGACAGTGTGATGACAGTGTGTTGACAGTGTGATGACAGTGGGCTGACAGTGGGCTGACAGTGTGATGACAGTGTGCTGACTGTGATGACAGTGTGTTGACAGTGTGTTGACAGTGTGATGACAGTGGGCTGACAGTGTGATGACAGTGTGCTGACAGTGTGCTGACAGTGTGTTGACAGTGTGCTGACTGTGATGACAGTGTGATGACAGTGGGCTGACAGTGTGATGACAGTGTGCTGACTGTGATGACAGTGTGATGACAGTTTGATGACAGTGGGCTGACTGTGTTGACAGTGGGCTGACAGTGTGTTGACAGTGGGCTGACAGTGTGATGACAGTGTGATGATAGTGTGTTGACAGTGTGTTGACAGTGGGCTGACAGTGGGCTGACAGTGTGATGACAGTGTGCTGACAGTGTGTTGACAGTGTGCTGACTGTGATGACAGTGTGATGACAGTGGGCTGACAGTGTGATGACAGTGTGTTGACAGTGGGCAGACAGTGTGATGACAGTGGGCAGACAGTGTGATGACAGTGGACTGACAGTGTGATGACAGTGTGCTGACTGTGATGACAGTGTGTTGACAGTGTGTTGACAGTGTGATGACAGTGGGCTGACAGTGTGATGACAGTGTGCTGACAGTGTGCTGACAGTGTGTTGACAGTGTGCTGACTGTGATGACAGTGTGATGACAGTGGGCTGACAGTGTGATGACAGTGTGCTGACTGTGATGACAGTGTGATGACAGTTTGATGACAGTGGGCTGACTGTGTTGACAGTGGGCTGACAGTGTGTTGACAGTGGGCTGACAGTGTGATGACAGTGTGATGATAGTGTGTTGACAGTGTGTTGACAGTGGGCTGACAGTGGGCTGACAGTGTGATGACAGTGTGCTGACAGTGTGTTGACAGTGTGCTGACTGTGATGACAGTGTGATGACAGTGGGCTGACAGTGTGATGACAGTGTGTTGACAGTGGGCAGACAGTGTGATGACAGTGGGCAGACAGTGTGATGACAGTGGACTGACAGTGTGATGACAGTGTGCTGACAGTGGGCTGACAGTGTGATGACAGTGTGATGACAGTGTGATGACAGTGGGCTGACAGTGTGATGACAGTGTGATGACAGTGTGTTGACAGTGGGCTGACAGTGTGATGACAGTGTGATGACAATGGGCTGACAGTGTGATGACAGTGTGATGACAGTGTGTTGACAGTGTGATGACAGTGGGCTGACAGTGGGCAGACAGTGTGATGACAGTGTGATGACAGTGGGCTGACAGTGGGCAGACAGTGTGATGACAGTGTGATGACAGTGGGCTGACAGTGTGATGACAGTGTGATGACAGTGGGCTGACAATGGGCTGACAGTGTGATGACAGTGGGCTGACAGTGTGCTGACAGTGATGACAGTGTGTTGACAGTGGGCTGACAGTGTGATGACAGTGTGATGACAGTGGGCAGACAGTGTGTTGACAGTGGGCAGACAGTGTGATGACAGTGTGATGACAGTGGGCAGACAGTGTGTTGACAGTGGGCAGACAGTGTGATGACAGTGTGATGACAGTGGGCAGACAGTGTGTTGACAGTGGGCTGACAGTTTGATGACAGTGGGCAGACAGTGTGTTGACAGTGGGCTGACAGTGTGATGACAGTGTGTTGACAGTGGGCAGACAGTGTGATGACAGTGGGATGACAGTGTGATGATAGTGGACTGACAGTGTGATGACAGTGTGCTGACAGTGGGCTGACAGTGTGATGACAGTGTGATGACAGTGGGCTGACAGTGTGATGACAGTGTGTTGACAGTGATGACAGTGTGATGACAGTGGGCTGACAGTGTGATGACAGTGTGTTGACAGTGATGACAGTGTGCTGACAGTGTGATGACAGTGTGTTGACAGTGATGACAGTGGGCTGACAGTGTGATGACAGTGTGTTGACAGTGATGACAGTGTGATGACAGTGTGATGACAGTGCTGACAGTGTGCTGACAGTGTGATGACAGTGTGTTGACAGTGTGATGACAGTGGGATGACAGTGTGATAACAGTGGGCTGACAGTGATGACAGTGCGATGACAGTGGGCTGACAGTGTGATGACAGTGTGATGACAGTGGGCTGACAGTGATGACAGTGTGATGACAGTGGGCTGACAGTGGGCTGACAGTGTGATGACAGTGGGCTGACAGTGTGATGACAGTGTGTTGACAGTGGGCAGACAGTGTGATGACAGTGGGATGACAGTGGGCTGACAGTGGGCAGACAGTGTGATGACAGTGTGATGACAGTGGGCAGACAGTGTGTTGACAGTGGGCAGACAGTGTGATGACAGTGTGATGACAGTGTGTTGACAGTGGGTTGACAGTGGGCTGACAGTGTGATGACAGTGGGCAGACAGTGTGTTGACAGTGGGCTGACAGTGTGATGACAGTGTGTTGGCAGTGGGCAGACAGTGTGATGACAGTGGGATGACAGTGTGATGACAGTGGACTGACAGTGTGATGACAGTGTGCTGACAGTGTGTTGACAGTGTGATGACAGTGTGTTGGCAGTGGGCAGACAGTGTGATGACAGTGGGATGACAGTGTGATGACAGTGGACTGACAGTGTGATGACAGTGTGCTGACAGTGGGCTGACAGTGTGATGACAGTGTGATGACAGTGGGCTGACAGTGTGTTGACAGTGATGACAGTGTGATGACAGTGGGCTGACAGTGTGATGACAGTGTGTTGACAGTGATGACAGTGGGCTGACAGTGTGTTGACAGTGTGTTGACAGTGATGACAGTGGGCTGACAGTGTGATGACAGTGTGTTGACAGTGATGACAGTGTGCTGACAGTGTGATGACAGTGTGTTGACAGTGATGACAGTGGGCTGACAGTGTGATCACAGTGTGTTGACAGTGATGACAGTGTGTTGACAGTGATGACAGTGTGATGACAGTGTGATGATAGTGCTGACAGTGTGATGACAGTGTGTTGACAGTGTGATGACAGTGGGCAGACAGTGTGATGACAGTGGGATGACAGTGTGATGACAGTGGGATGACAGTGTGATGACAGTGGGATGACAGTGTGATGACAGTGGGCTGACAGTGTGATGACAGTGTGATGACAGTGGGCTGACAATGGGCTGACAGTGTGATGACAGTGGGCTGACAGTGTGCTGACAGTGATGACAGTGTGTTGACAGTGGGCTGACAGTGTGATGACAGTGTGTTGACAGTGATGACAGTGTGCTGACAGTGTGATGACAGTGTGTTGACAGTGATGACAGTGGGCTGACAGTGTGATGACAGTGTGTTGACAGTGATGACAGTGTGTTGACAGTGATGACAGTGTGATGACAGTGTGATGACAGTGGGCAGACAGTGTGATGACAGTGGGATGACAGTGTGATGACAGTGGGATGACAGTGTGATAACAGTGGGCTGACAGTGATGACAGTGCGATGACAGTGGGCTGACAGTGTGATGACAGTGTGATGACAGTGGGCTGACAGTGATGACAGTGTGATGACAGTGGGCTGACAGTGGGCTGACAGTGTGATGACAGTGGGCTGACAGTGTGATGACAGTGTGTTGACAGTGGGCAGACAGTGTGATGACAGTGGGATGACAGTGGGCTGACAGTGGGCAGACAGTGTGATGACAGTGTGATGACAGTGGGCAGACAGTGTGTTGACAGTGGGCAGACAGTGTGATGACAGTGTGATGACAGTGTGTTGACAGTGGGTTGACAGTGGGCTGACAGTGTGATGACAGTGGGCAGACAGTGTGTTGACAGTGGGCTGACAGTGTGATGACAGTGTGTTGACAGTGGGCAGCCAGTGTGATGACAGTGGGATGACAGTGTGATGACAGTGGACTGACAGTGTGATGACAGTGTGCTGACAGTGGGCTGACAGTGTGATGACAGTGTGATGACAGTGGGCTGACAGTGTGTTGACAGTGATGACAGTGTGATGACAGTGGGCTGACAGTGTGATGACAGTGTGTTGACAGTGATGACAGTGTGATGACAGTGTGATGACAGTGTGTTGACAGTGATGACAGTGGGCTGACAGTGTGATCACAGTGTGTTGACAGTGATGACAGTGTGTTGACAGTGATGACAGTGTGATGACAGTGTGATGACAGTGCTGACAGTGTGCTGACAGTGTGATGACAGTGTGTTGACAGTGTGATGACAGTGGGCAGACAGTGTGATGACAGTGGGATGACAGTGTGATGACAGTGGGATGACAGTGTGATGACAGTGGGCTGACAGTGTGATGACAGTGTGATGACAGTGGGCTGACAATGGGCTGACAGTGTGATGACAGTGGGCTGACAGTGTGCTGACAGTGATGACAGTGTGTTGACAGTGGGCTGACAGTGTGATGACAGTGTGTTGACAGTGATGACAGTGTGCTGACAGTGTGATGACAGTGTGTTGACAGTGATGACAGTGGGCTGACAGTGTGATGACAGTGTGTTGACAGTGATGACAGTGTGTTGACAGTGATGACAGTGTGATGACAGTGTGATGACAGTGCTGACAGTGTGCTGACAGTGTGATGACAGTGTGTTGACAGTGTGATGACAGTGCTGACAGTGTGCTGACAGTGTGATGACAGTGTGTTGACAGTGTGATGACAGTGGGCAGACAGTGTGATGACAGTGGGATGACAGTGTGATGACAGTGGGATGACAGTGTGATGACAGTGGGCTGACAGTGATGACAGTGCGATGACAGTGGGCTGACAGTGTGATGACAGTGTGATGACAGTGGGCTGACAGTGTGATGACAGTGTGATGACAGTGGGCTGACAGTGATGACAGTGTGATGACAGTGGGCTGACAGTGTGATGACAGTGGGCTGACAGTGTGATGACAGTGTGTTGACAGTGGGCAGACAGTGTGATGACAGTGGGATGACAGTGGGCAGACAGTGTGATGACAGTGTGATGACAGTGTGATGACAGTTTGATGACAGTGTTATTGTCATCAGCTTTTCAGCTGACTGAGCAGGTTGAATCCATATATGCTGTATATACATTATATACCGTTTATACTACAGAGAGAGAGAGACAGAGAGAGAGAGAGAGACAGAGAAAGAGAGAGACAGAGAGAGAGAGAGACAAAGAGAGAGAGACAGAGAGAGAGAAAGAGAGCGAGCGAGGGAGCTTTAGGCTGTGTAATAAATCTCGTCATGAATAAAGTGTAACCCTCCAACATGTTTATATTCACACAGATTGTATTTATGATTTTTGATAAACATTAATATACATGCGTGTGTGTTTGTGTTTGTGTGTGTTTGTGTGATTCATCATGAACATTAATCTGCTGCTGAATATTAAAATCTATTTTAATCAACTGCAGACACACAAACACTCATCAACACGCTCTGAACACACAAACATGTTTGTTTACGTTTGAAATCTCTGCAGTCTGAAACATATTTCATCTTTTCTCCCAGACTCACTGACAGAGTGACGAACATGATGACGACATTAAAATAATAACAACAATAATAATGTTGTTTACTAGAAGATAATAACAGGCTGCTGTTACCTGGACAGGTACTGTCCTGATGACGGCACCTCGTGTTTGTTGGGTTTGTCGTAGCAGTTCACCATGTTCTGGATCAGGGCCAGGTCTGGTCTCACCACGGTTGCTGCGGCAACAGCCCTGGTGACGAGTTGCAGGGCGTCTCTGATGTAGAAGTCGAGCGGTTTCCTCTCCACCTCTCCATAGGCCAGCAGGCCGAGCGGCAGCCCGATGGCATGCAGCGCATCAGGGCTGAGCGGCTGGCCAAGCACCCAGTGCACCATGGGTAACGTGAGGCCCAGGTCCTGAGCGCTGCGGAGCACCGCTGCTGCACACAGCGGGTCAGCTCCGAACAGCAGCACCGACGCCGGCGAGGGCTCGGTCTGTGTGGAGAAGTGTCGGGACAGGAAATCGTGGATTTGAGTGTCGTCATGTGCTGACTGCGTTAGGTTCAGGATGGCACGCAGGTGCCATGTGGCCCCGCCCTCACCGTCCCAAGATGCACCGCTCCCACTCTGACCTCCAAGGAACTGCAGGAGACCCCGAGACTCCTCCCAGCCACGACACAGGACTGCAGTACCCTCCCTCCAACCCGACCGCTGCAGAACCGTCAGCAGCAGGTCGGACAGACCGGACTCTGGAACCCCCATCACCATCTGCAGGTGGAACCGGTTCTACGCAGAACCAGGAAGGACAACCAGGAGGACGACCAGGAGGAGGACCAGGGGGAGGACCAGGGGGAGGACCAGCAGGAGGACCAGCAGGAGGACCAGCAAGATGACCAGCAGGAGTACCAGGGAGAGGACCAGGAGAAGAACAGAGGGGACGTGTCAGAGTGGAGACAGGTGGAACATCAATCAGAAATCCTTGTGTCACATTAATTAGTAACACAGAATCAAAGAACTGATTAAATCAAAGGGACAGTACACAGATTATGGTGTCCGTAACATTTAAAGTTTTGCATAATTTATTTATTCAATCATTATTTATTTTTTATGATCGGCGGGCCGAGATGTTCTCAGGTTCTTCCATGTTTTGTGTAAATGGTTCAAATGAGCAAGCAGCATGAGAACAGACGGTTCTGGAGGGTTGTGACGAATTACACATTGAATTCAAACATCAAACATGTGAATAAACAGGAAGTGATTCAGAGAGTTTGTTCTGTCCTCAGACCGACTCTGTACAGTTAAAGTGAGAGAAGCTTCAGGCTGAACATCGTCATCAGTTTATCATCAGAGAAACAATAAATCAACAGGAGACAAGCTGAAACCATCTGAAGCTCAGTGAAAATGTGAACATGTTCAGCTTCTTTCTTTCTGTTCAGATTAAAAAATAGAAGCAGCAGGAATGTTTGAGGGCAGCGTGTTAATGAGGTCATCATTTAATTATGATAACCATTTTAATTAGCTGAACCCACAGAGGAGCTGGAGTTTATCTGAAATAAAGTTTTTACTTCTGACACTTTTTGTTACAAGTTACAACTTTGTGTTTGTCAGTTTGAGTCCTGGTGTCTGTTGATGTTGATGTCGTCTCTGACCTTCACCACTCTCACAAATATCTACCAGCATCAAACAGAAACAGAAATAAGAATCCTGAGCTGACTCATCGCGACAGCTTTGTAAACTATATGTTGCATTGTGCATTTCTGATCTAATAATCAATATCAATCAGTGCAGATCTCATCCCGACACTTTCCCAGACTTCACCTCAGCTTGTCGTTGAGCTTCTATCAGTCGCTGCCTGCCGTCACGTCGCTCCACGTTCTTTGATATCATAATAGTTATGAAGAAGTCTTTAAACAGACTGAATAAATGTATATTTGATGTCAGTGCTTCACTTTCATCACAGTTTCATCATCGTCTCTTTGTGAAGTTGTTTCTGTGACTGAAGGATTAAACTGTGAGATTCAGCAGCATGATGAAGGTCACGCCGAGTTTCTCTGACATGAAACCAGCGTTTCATTCTGTCTGTAAATGAGTCGATTCTCTGAACGCCGGCCTCAAGGCGGCCAGCTGGCCATCAACCAGCCGTCAGCCAAACTCCTGCTGACACTCAGCTAACAGGCTGCAGACGCTGAGATGAGACTGAGATTGTACTGTCGCCTCCCCTCCTCCTCCTCCTCCTCCCCCTCCCCTCCCCTCCTCCCCTCCTCCTCCTCCTCCGCCTCCCCTCCTCCTCCTCCTCCCCTTCCTCCTCCGCCTCCCCTCCTCCTCCTCCTCCTCCTCCCCCTCCTCCTCCTCCGCCTCCCCTCCTTCTCCCCCTCCCCCTCCTCCTCCGCCTCCCCCCCTCCTCCTCCTCCCCCCCTCCGCCTCCCCTCCTCCTCCTCCTCCCCTTCCTCCTCCGCCTCCCCTCCTCCTCCTCCTCCTCCTCCCCCTCCTCCTCCTCCGCCTCCCCTCCTTCTCCTCCTCCCCCTCCTCCTCCGCCTCCCCCCCCTCCTCCTCCTCCTCCCACTCCACCCCCCCTCCTCCTCCTCCTCCTCCCCCTCCTCCTCCTGATGAAGAGGAGGATGAAGAGAAGGATGAAGAGGAGGATGAAGAGGAGGACGAAGAGAAGGATGAATACATTAAACACTAGTAAGGGGTTGATAAATAATAACCTTACAATATATAATAAGATTAAAACAAAGAAGAAATGGGAATCAGATCTTAACATAAGATACGACGACAATGACTGCTGTAATATCCTTGAAATCTCTCAATCAGTACTAATCTCAACAAAACACAGACAAATACAGTTTAATATTTTTAATAGAACTTATTATACTCCATATAGACTGCGCAAAATACACCACAACTCCTCTCCAAATTGTCAGAGATGTAGAACCTGTGAGGGGGACTTGCTTCATATGCTCTGGAAATGACCTAGCTTGGAAACCTATTGGAAATACATCATTAATAAAGCTTCAAAAACTACAAATGTCAAGATTCCACCTGACCCGAGGATATGGATTCTGGGAGATATACAAATTCTAGATGCAAGCTTTACTAAAAAATATTTCATATTACTTGCCGGTACAGCTGGTAAAAAGTGTATTTTGCAGAAATGGAAATCAGAGTTTCCTCCATTGCAGAGACAATGGTTAAATGAATTAACATCCTACAGCACACCGGAAAAAATCCTATTCAGTGTGAGGAGGAACCCAGAGAAGTATGAAAAAATATGGGGCTCTTTCTTGGCCTTACTACCATCATTACATCAGCTTAACTAGTACGTCAGTATATAACTTGCTCCCCTTTACTATTTTGTCTACTAAACCTCTATGATCATATGATTATTCGGGACCTCATACAGCACTTGATTGTATTTTATTTTGCTTTTCAGATGTAACCAAAGGTGAACTCAATTGTTTATTTATCTATTTTATTTTTTACTGTACCAGGGTTGAGGGTGGGGGTTGGTGAGGGGTTCTGATTGTGTATGTCTGTTCCTTTGTTTGTCTTGTTTGTGAAATTATACATATAAAAAAGACTTCAATAAAAATATCTTTATACAAAAAGAAGAGGAGGATGAGGAGAAAGATGAAGAGAAGGATGAAGAGGAGGATGAGGAGGAGCGCTGTAACAGAGGGACTTGAAACAGTTTGTTTGTGTCGACTGAAGCAGAATCGCTTCCTGAGGTCAAAATAAAACCAGCTGACTGTTTCAGATTTTTACAGTCCACCCTCAGGCTGCTCCGTCCTAGAGCATCCTGGGAAATGTAGGAAGTCACTGGGTGAAGCAGACCTGATGTTTTTGGCAGCCTCTGAGTCAGAGAGACTTCCTGTCGCTGATTGGATTTATGATGCCGATCCGCACAAAACACTCTGAACACTGAACAAAGTGAAAACATTCTCTGCATCATTAATTATATATTATATCATATATATCATATATGATATATACTATATGATATATAATAAATGATTATATAATATATATAGTTTATTATATATCATATATATCATATATTATATATATCATATTATATATATGATATGATATAATATAATAATAATATATAATATAACATAAATTCACTGTTCAGAGACTTAAAGATATGTATGTATACCAATCACTAACACTGCTCACTCTCTTCATTTACTGTCTACTTTGCTCGCCCACCGCTGCTATCTCAGTTTATGTTGAGTTTGAGTTGCGGAGCCAACTGTGATTGGTTCGTTGATTTGCTGGACGTAAAGATCAATAGACTGAACCTGAGGACTGAACCTGAGGACTGAACCTGAGGACTGAACCTGAAAACTGAACTCAAATTGAAGAACATACATACATACTTATATCTATACAGCTGTATGTACAAGGAAGCACAGTGAAGAACATATGTATATATGTCTATGGCTGTAAACACTCATTTTTTTTTAAATACATACGATGGTTTGGTGCCTACCTGTTTACTAAACATATGAGGAGGAGTTAACGTTTATAATCATCAGAGAACGTTACATACGTTGTTTTTGGTACCTATCTGTGAATGGGTAAATGAGAGGCAATAACTTAAAGCACTTTGTAAAGGGTGCTTTATAAAGTTCACTCCCTTGACTTGTATTAGTTCACGGGGCAGATCTGCCACATCCAGTATGCCGGCGACGTTGACGTATTGCAGCAACGGGCCAACCCGCTCAGTGAGGCGTCTGTGTATATATGTCTATGGGCCACACGCCAGCCTCGGCTCCTCCTGCTTGTTTTGTTACTACTATAAAATCCTTTAAACCGTTTGCCTGCCTTGTTTTTCACTTTTGGGCCAACGATCACCTACAAGAACCAAAACACCTGAGACGACGAAAAACCTAAAAGTTATGTTAAAGACAAGACTTCAAGATGTACACATAGTATAAATGAAATACTCGTTGAAGTATAAATGAAGTACTTGAACTGTAAATGAAGTACTCGTTAAACTATAAATGAAGTACTAGTTGTACTATAAATTAAGTATTTGTTGAACTATAAATTAAGTGCTTGCTGAACTACAAATGAAGTACTCATTGAACTATAAATGCAGTACTTGTTGAACTATATATTAAGTACTAGTTGTACTATAAATTAAGTACCTGCTGAAGTATAAATCAAGTACTTGTTGAAGTATAAATCAAGTAAACGTTGTACTATAAATTAAATACTCGTTGAAAAACAAATTAGGTACTGGCTGTACTATAAGTGAAGTACTCGTTGTACTATAAGTGAAGTACTCATTGTACTATAAGTGAAGTACTCGTTGTACTACAAGTACTCGTTGAAGAACAAATTAAGTACTCGTTGTACTATAAATTAAGTACTCATTGAAGTATAAATGATGTACTCATTGAAGTATAAATTAAGTACTCATTGAACTATAAATTAAGTACTTGCTGAACTACAAATGAAGTACTTGTTGAAAGACAAATTAAGTACTCGCTGTACTATAAGTGAAGTACTTGTTGTACTATAAATGAAGTACTTGTTGAAGAACAAATTAAGTACCTGCTGTACTATAAATGAAGTACTCATTGAAGTATAAATGAAGTACTCATTGAAGTATAAATTAAGTACTTGCTGAACTATAAATTAAGTACTTGCTGAACTACAAATGAAGTACTTGTTGAAAAACAAATTAAGTACTTGCTGCACTATAAGTGAAGTACTCGTTGTACTATACATTAGGCAAGGCAAGGCAAGTTTATTTGTATAGCACAATTCAGACACAAGGCAACTCAAAGTGCTTTACAGGCGCATAAAAATTATAGTAAAAGCATTTAAAATACATTAAAACAAAACATTAAAACAAGTTAAGAAATAGGAAAGTGGGCTAAAATAGAAAATAGAATAGGTTTCTTACACCAGCTTCCTGTTTTTTGCTGGATTTACCTCCCATTGTTGTACTTGTCACTCGTCCCAGTGCACTTTATATTTATCCTTAAGACCCGGTCGCCACCGTGAATTCAGTTTGTTTACGCTACAAATTCTGAAAAAGCAGCCAACCGGCGGTGATAACCTGAAGAGACCCCTTGTCTCCACTTGGTTCCACTCGGCCCTGAGTTGGCCCCCAATCCAGCGGTAAAGCAGCTTAATAGGAAAAAACACCCAGAACCCGGTATTACTCTGCCCTGAATTGGTCCGAGTTGCCCAACTATCACAATGATCAACAGAAATTCAGCAAAATTTACTATTCACAAGAATAGAAAATAAAAGTCACAGAGAAAATAAAAGTCCCAGTGCAGTTCAAAGCCTTGATATTGTTTCAGTGAAAGGCAGTGGCAAACAGAAAGGTGTTCAGTCTTGATTTAAAAGAGGTGAGAGTTGGAGCAGACCTGCAGTTTTCTGGGAGTTTGTTCCAGATATGTGGAGCATAATAACTGAACGCTGCTTCTCCATGTTTAGTTTTGACTCTAGGGACTGAAAGCAGACCTGAACCTGACCTCAGAGGTCTGGATGGTTCATAACATGGCAGCAGATCAGAAACCATTCAGTGCTTTATAAACCAGCAGCAGGATTTTGAAGTCTATTCTTTGACTGACAGGAAGCCAGTGTAAAGATCTGAGAACTGGAGTGATGTGATCTACTTTTTTGGTTCTTGTTAGGACTCGAGCAGCAGCGTTCTGAATCAGCTGCAGCTGATGGATTTTTTAGAGAGTCCTGTAAAGACACCGTTACAGTAGTCAAGTCTGCTGAAGATAAGTGCATGGATAAGTTTTTCCAAATCCTGCCGAGACATAAGTCCTTTTATCCTGGATATATTCTTAAGATGATAGTAGGCCGACTTTGTAATTGACTTAATGCGGCTGTTGAAGTTCAGGTCTGAGTCCATGATGACACCGAGGTTTCTGGCTCGGTTTGCAGTTTTCAACATTACAGATTGAAGCTGAGCAGAGACTGTTAGTCGTTCTTCCTTGGCTCCAAAAACAATTATTTCAGTCTTGTCTTTGTTTAACTGAAGAAAACTCTGACTCATCCAATCACTGATTTGTTCAACGCATCTACTCAGCGTTTGTACGGGATTATAGTCCCCTGGTGATATGGTTATGTAAATTATGTAATTATGTAAAGGATACTATAAGTGAAGTACTTGTTGTACTATAAATGAAGTACTCGTTGAAGAACAAATTAAGTACTCATTGAAGTATAAATGAAGTACTTGTTGAAGTATAAATGAAGTACTCATTGAAGAAAAAATGAAGTACTCGCAGTACTATAAATGAAGTACTCGTTGAAAAACAAATTAAGTACTCGCTGTACTATAAGTGAAGTACTTGTTGTACTATAAATTAAATACTCATTGTACTATAAGTGAAGTACTCATTGTACTATAAGTGAAGTACTCGTTGTACCAAAATTAAGTACTCGTTGTACTACAAGTGAAGTACTCGTTGTACTACAAGTGAAGTACTCATTGTACTATAAGTGAAGCACTCGTTGTACTACAAGTACTCGTTGAAGAAAAAATGAAGTACTCGTTGTACTATGAGAGAACTCATTGAAGAACAAATGAAGTACTCGTAGTAATCTAAATGAAGTACTCGTTGAAGTATTGATGAAGCATTCATTGTACTATAAGTGAAGTACTCATTGAACTATAAATTAAGCACTTGCTGAACTACAAATGAAGTACTCGTTGAAAAACAAATTAAGTACTCGCTGTACTATAAGTGAAGTACTCGTACTATAACTGAAGTACTTGTTGTACTATAAATGAAATACTCGTTGAAGAACAAATTAAGTACTCATTGAAGTATAAATGAAGTACTCATTGAAGTATAAATTAAGTACTCGTTGAACTATAAATTAAGTACTTGCTGAACTACAAAAGAAGTACTTATTGAACTATAAATGCAGTACTTGTTGAACTATAAATTAAGTACTAGTTGTACTGTAGATAGATAGATAGATAGATAACTTTATTAATCCCCAAAGGATTTTGGTTATCATAGCAGCTGGTACATTCAAGTACAAATACAATCAAAATACAAGGCATAGAAACAATAACAAACAATAAAGTACTATATACAATAAAATGCTGAGGTAGTTATGAAATAAAATAAAATACTGAGGTAAATACAATAAAATGCTGAGGTATTGAGGAGTAAAGTGGAACATAAGGTGCGAGAGAATGAGGTGCAGTTTTATATACAGTAATAATAAATTAACTACAGTAGTAATAATTTAAGATAATTTGTGTGTTTTGGAGTGAGCGTCACAGAGCCTGATGGCACCAGGTCGAATGATTTCCTGTGCCGTTCCTTAAGGCAGCAGGGTTGAAGGAGTCTGTTGCTGAAGCTGCTCTTAAGCTTATCCAGAGTTTTGTGGAGGGGGTGAGAGACATTGTCCATGATCGCCAGCAGTTCTGCCAGCATCCTGTCCTCCACCACCTCCTCCAGGGGGACAAGCTTAGAGCCAACAACAGACCCTGCCTTCTTTATGAGTTTGTTCAGTCTGTTGGCGTCCTTCGCTTTAATGCCCGCACCCCAGGACACCACAGAGAAGAAGATGGTGCTCGCAACAACAGACTGATTAAACATCTGGAGCATCTGGTTGCAGACATTGCGGAAGCAGACTTGGGCTTGAACAAAGCTCTGGAAGTAATGACGGCAAATATTGCTCTTATGATGGATGAAAAGTTGGAGAAGATGGCACATGACATCAAAACCAACATTTCCCAGAGTTTGAAAGAAGTTACCGAACGCGTCGGTGAGGCGGAGCAGAGGATCCTGGTGCTGGAAAACGCCTGTTAGCTCTGGGAAAGACGGCTAACGAGTTAACGGAGCGTCGAAAACAGACTACGAAAACAGAGGCCGACGCAAAAACCTACGGGTCATAGGTCTGCCGGAGAAGCTGGAGGGGACGAACGCAACAAAGTTCATGAAGACATGGATACCCCAGATCCTGCAGCTTGACACCAAAAGGGGACGCGTCAAGCTGGAGAGGGCACACAGGCTCCTGGGACCGGAGGCGTCCAGGCTTCCTTGCGCCATGATTGTAAGGTTTCATAACTTCAGTGACCGCCAGCGGGTGATGGATACAGCTAGACGACTGAAAGACATCCGACTTGAGGGAGAGAGGATCCACTTTTTCACGGATTTCGCTGCTGCAACACAGAAGAGGCGCCGCGAGTACGACCAGGTGAGGAGGAAGCTGCAGAATATCGAAGGGGCTCATTACGCCATGATCTACCCTGCATCCCTGAGGATCACGGTGAATAACACTGTTAAAACTTTTCACTCTCTGGAACAAGCCTCTGCGTTTCTTGGCTCTCTGTAATGGACAGAAAATATGTAACTGAAGCCGGTAATATCATTTTCTTCATTTAGGGTGAGATGCTAGCTATAGGACGACTGCTCCGCCTAAAAGCACACTTTGCTTAGGATCTTTTGAGTTGACTCATGATGCGTCTCTATAAGCTCCATATGGACACCCTGGCACTTCTTCTCTAATCAGTTTCAGTTATTAGAGGAATGCAGGTAGTGATTATTCATGCACTGTTTGCTCACTGCCAGCCAGGCTAGATTTACGCCCTGGGCGAACCATCCCTTGACACCCCCCCCCCCCCCCCCCCCCCCTCAAAAAAAAGCAAAACTATATATTATTTGTATTATTTTATTATATATAATCTTAAATACAAAAGGTAACAAGAACAGAGAAAAAAACAAGATAAATAAATGAAATACAGTTTATAAACACCAATGTAAATTGCACAAATCCTTCATCACAGGATCTAATAACCATGCTTGAAAAATCCCTGAAGAAAGCTAAAAAAAATATTGTATTGTCATTAGTATACATGTTATTCACAGCATTTATATGGCTCCTCATCAGACTCCAGCACCGTGTCTGTGGCTGCTGTGGAAGTAGACTCCTCATTTTGGCCAGTGGGGGCTCCAGCTCCAAAATATTTCAGAAGTGCCCCTGAATTTACAATTAAGATACAATATGTAAGTTAGATCACACTTACATCACACATGCATCAGTTACCCAATTAAAATGACCATAATGCACATTTTATTAACATTTGTTAACATCCTATTAACTAAGCATAACACACTACAAATTATTCAAAAAGCTTTATTACATGTAGCTTACAAAATGCCATGTCAATGTATATTAGAAGTTATTTAAGTTAGCATACAGCGTATAGCATTAAACACTCCACAGTCAGGACGTCTGTGTGAATTTGCACTTGTTGTGTTGCAAACACAAACTAGCCTAGTTTGCCTATGGGTGAAATTAGTTGCATGACATGATGCCTCAATTCTAATAGTTGCTAGTTCAGCAAAACTAAAAAACCAAATACAGTTGTCTTCTGTGGCTAAGTAGCAACATATTAGCAAGAGGCTAATAAATAGCCTATAGGCTACTGTCACCCACGTCACTCATAGAAATCGGCATACCTTTATCTTTTGCCCGTTTCTCCTCTTCTTCTTTTCTTCTTTTTCTGAACTGGGCACCTGATGGCTTCTTTAGTCTTTTACTTTGATCCATGATGAAGATGAAGACTCGACATCATTACCTTTCGCCAACACCGTCCGTTCGCCCGTCAAACAACCGGAGTCACGTGATGTAAACAAATTCACGTAGATGCATGCACAGATTTTTTTACATTTTTTTTTTTTACATTTTTCACATAACCCAATTAATTACATGTAGGTACATGGGTCTATATTAATTTTAGGAATGAAATACAATTTATTTGGAAGCAGTTTGTGTTGTGTGGCCTGGGATCATCAGTCTATCCCCCTCCCCCTCCCCCTCACCTCTGCTGACACACACAACCTGTGTGACTCTCAGCAGCAAGTTGACGTGACAATGAGGCCCCAGCGCCCACTCCACCACTGATTTGTCTTTTTTTTTTTTTTGAGGGCGCTCGTGCGCCCTCACATAGATTGTGCCCTGGGCGGTCGCCCACATTGCCCATAGCAAAAACCGGCCCTGAGCCAGGCAATAACAATTGTTCTGCTTTCCTTATTCATTAGCATAGGGATTTCTGTTTAATCTTATTCTATTACCCCTCTGTCATTTTATTTCATTTATTCATTTATTTCATTTTTTTATTTTTTACTTGCCATCAGGATTTATAACCTAACTTACCAAATGGGCTCCCTCCCTTTTTTTTTTTTTTAAATGATAGTGGGCAGCATGCTCAAGATGTAGTTGACAGTAGGGAAGATATTCATTTTTACAATATTTACTCGACCCCACAGAGATATGGGAAGGCTTGACCAGCGATCAATATTTGCTCTTATTTTATTATAGGTTTGAGTGAGATTAATGTCTCTTGTTTGATAGATACTTGATGTAATTTTTAGTCCCAGATATGTTAATTCTGTTTGTTTCCATTTTATTTTAGTATTCCGTACACATGCGATAGTACAAGTTTTATTTAAGGGCATCAATTCACATTTCTCCCAATTAACTTTATATCCTGACAGAGAGCCATACTGAGTAATGATCTGTGTGAGATGAAAAAGAGAGGATTCTACATCTGTTAAATACAAACTTATGTCATCACAGTACAGTGATATTTTATATGTTTGACTTCCAATATATATGCCTTTAATATTATTTTCAGATCTTATTTTCTCAGCTAATGGCTCAATAACCAAATTAAATAGGAGACCTGAAATTGGGAACCCTTGTTTCGATGTAAAGTGAATGGTTTTGAAAAGAAGTCATTGTTCTTACTGAAGCCGTAGGATTGTGGTAGAGCATTTTGATCCACTGTATCAATTTGGTGCCGAACCCATATTTCTGTAGAGCACTAAACAACAATGACCGTTCAATGCGGTCAAACGCTTTTTCAGCATCAATAGTACACAGTGCAGCTGACAGAGGGAGCTTTTTTGAATGTTGTATGATATTAAATAATTTCCTTGTATTATCAGATGAGTATCGTTTCTTCATGAAACCAGTTTGGTCACTATGTATCAGCTTTCCAATTACCTTAAATAATCTTGCTGCAAGAACTTTAGCCAGGATTTTATTATCCAGGTTGGCTAGAGATATTGGACGATAGTTCTTGCACAAGAGAGGATCTTTACCTTTTTTATGGATTAATGTAATATGTGAATGATTAAATAACGGTGAGAAACTGACGTTTTCATATGATGCTTGATACATCTGCAAAAGGAGGGGTGATAGATCCCCACTGAACTCCTGATAGAACTCTGCATTATAACCATCAGGCCCCGGAGATTTATTTTTAGCAGAAGAATTTATGGCCTGATTTATTTCAGATAGAGTTATGGGCTGCTCTAATGTGTGTTTTTCCTCTTCTGTTAAGAAGGGAAGCTTTACATTATTAAAAAACGTGTCTAGTGACTCAGGGTTATCATCACCTTCAGACTCATAAAGGTTTTTGTAAAATTCAGTAAAAGTTTTGTTTATTTGATCTGGATCGGAGGATATCGAGTCATTTAGTAATCTGATACTAGAAATTTTATTTTTTGTCATGTTTTTTCAGTCTTGAGGCTAACAGCTTTCCTGCCTTTTCCCCACTTTCATAATCATTTAATTTTGCTCTCTTCAGTTTATATTCAATTTTTTCTCTTATAATGTCATCATATTTCATTTTTAGTTTGCACAGTTCTGTCCATATTTCATTCTTGTATTCGTTTGACAGTGAACTTTGTAACAGCTTAATTTTTGTTAACAATTTGCTTTCCTGTTGCTGCTGTATCTTCTTCTTGAAGCTACCAATCTTAATTAGCTCCCCTCTGAGGCAACATTTTAATGTTTCCCATATCATTGGCAAATCATTTATGGAGTTTTTGATAATATCCATAAATGTATGAATGTATTCACTTATTTGTTTCTTAATTTCTGGATCTCTGAACAGAGAATCACTGACCTTCCACTGTTTAAAACACACTGGTGCTGATTTTAATTCAAGGTCAATCTGAATAGGACTATGATCAGATATCACTATTGGATGTATTAAGCTTTGTGTCACATTTTTAACAATATCTTGAGAAATTAGGAACAAATCAATTCTTGAGAAGGTTTGATGCCTGTGGGAGTAAAAAGTATAATCTCTTACATCACTGTGTAGTGTTCTCCAGATATCAACAAGCCCAACAGCATGCATTAACTTGAATAACGTAAATACAGATTTTTTTGGTTGGTTTATCTTCCCGCTCTTGTCAACCTGTGGATTTAATGTTAAATTTAGATCTCCCCCCAATATAATTGTTGAGTCACAAAAATCTACTAATTTACTCTCAATTGCGCTGAAGAAACCTGGGCAGTCTTCATTAGGTGCATATACATTTACGTAAAGTTGTTTGATTCCACAGAAACATTAATAAGAATATATCTCCCGAAAGGGTCACTTAACACATTGTTGACTGTGAGGTTTAATTTCTTATTAAATAAAACAGCAACACCAGCCCTCTTTGAAGATTGTCCAGCACCAAGTACCTCACCTACCCATTCTCTTTTTAGATGACCAAGTTTCTCTGTTCTTATATGTGTTTCTTGGAGATAGACGATATCTGGGGAGAATCTTTTTAAATGCTTTAATATTTTACCACGTTTAACCTGGTTATTTGCTCCGTTCACATTCCAGGATATAATTCTTAATTTTGTGCTATTCATTAAACTAACCTAAAGATCAAGTGTAAAACAAGATAGTATATATTTCTTCTTTTCATTGTCAAAAACATATGGATACAACAAAAAACAGCCTTCTTAGTTTCCATTCTCCCACGTATCCCCCCCTCCTCTCTTTTCCCCTCCCGTCCTCCCTCGCACCCACTCCCACACATACATAGAAGGTGCCACACATAGGACAAAAAAACTAACAAACAAATACACATTAAAGAAAAAAACAGAGAAAAAACAAACAAAGAACAAACACAAAGGTGTCCATAGGGATATCGTCCATAATCTGTTCTCCTCGGCTGTCCGTGATAAGAGTCACTGTCACCTAATGCTTCCCAAATATATGAATAAAGAAAGAAAGAAAAAAAAGAAGGGGGGAAAGAAATCAGTGGGAAAGAAAGAAAGAAAGAAAGAAAATAAACAAACAAACAAAATGCTAACCTTTGTGTATTGTCTATAGTTATTCCGCCTTATCCTTGTCTACACTTGACAGTATGACAAAAAATAAATTATTATTTTTATTGTTATTGTTTTATTGTATTAAATTATTGTTATCTTCTGTGGTGTCTTTTGAAATATGAACTATTTCTGTTTCTGATCATAGTCCAGTATTCTTACAATTGTTGTTTAATGGAAAGCAGAGTTTAACTGACTCGTGGAGGTTTAACCAACACCTACTCAGCGACCCCAAATTTATCTCATACTTTAAGTCAGAATTTAAAATCTTTTACTCAATAAATAAAACTCCAGATGTATCTCCCTCGGTACTGTGGGAAACCTGTAAAGTGTATGCTAGGGGCAAGGAGTAAAAAAACGCAAATCTCATGAAGCCCAAAGGAAATTAGAGGGTGAACTGTCCTATCTTGAAAAGACGTATGCTAAATATCCATCTGAGGTTAATATGAAGGCAATGTTGGCCACAAGAGCATCTCTGAATTCTCTTCTTACCCATAGAGCCAAACAAAGTATTAGATTTGCTAAACAAGGACTATATGAGTGTGGCAACAAACCAAATAAATACCTTACGAGACTAGTAAACAGAAAGAGTGATTCTCAGACAATTTCATCTAATAAAGACACAAATGGGATTAGTAAATTTGACACAAACAATATTAATAGGGTGTTTAGGGATTTTTATAGTAAGCTCTATGCTAGCGAGGAGCCCCCAGGAGTACAGGATCTGATTGATAAATTCATGTCTAAACTCACTCTACCTAAATTAACAGATGAACAAAGACAAGAACTGAATAAACCAATTATGAAACAGGAGGTTCTGGAGGCACTGCAGACCCTACAGTCAGGGAAGGCTCTGGGCCCTGACGGCTTTAGCTGTGAATTCTATAAAGAATTTAAGTCAGAGCTTACGGACCCTTTTCTGGAGTACTAAATGACGCGTTCGTTAAAGGATCCTTACCTAGGTCCCTCACTGAAGCTAATATCAGTCTCATACTTAAAAAGGGGAAGCCAGCTGATGAATGTCCATCGTATCGTCCTATTGTCCTCTTAAATCTCGATTTTAAAATACTTTCCAAAATTCTAGCACGACGCCTTGAGAAAGCTCTTCCCTCCATTATTAATGTTGATCAGACAGGATTTGTTATTGGTAGGAACTCTTGTAATAATATGAGAAGGCTGTTAAATGTAATTCAACTATCACGTCAACAAAAACTGGCCAACATGGTGATAGGTCTAGATGCTTTTTTCTGTTCTTGACACTTTCGGGGTAGGAGACACGTTTTGCAGTTGGGTTAAACTATTATATAACAGACCACTCGCAGCTGTTCGGATTAATGGGCAGACCTCTTCTTACTTTTCCCTGGGCAGGGGGACCAGGCGAGGGTGCCCGTTGTCCCCACTGCTGTTCGCGATAGTTATAGAGCCCCTCGCGGAAGCTATAAGGAACAGCACAGATATTACTGGAATCTCCGCTGGTGGAAAAGATCACAAAATAGCCTTATAAGCAGATGATATTTGGCTTTTTTTTAACAAATCCACAGACATCTGTACCAGTTGTCTTAGAAGTAATACGCCAATTTAGTGAATTCTCAGGGTACAAAATTAATTTTTAAAAATCTGAGGTTATGTCTCTGGGCAACCCGCGTTGCCCTACTTCATCTCCATTTAAATGGACACCCCAAGGTTTCACTTACCTGGGGATCTCAATTACCCCGTCACTAGACGCACTGTACAAGGCTAATGTTGAGCCTCTTCTAAAACGCATTAAGGACGACTTAGATAGATTGGTATCTCTACCATTGTCTATGTTGGGGAGGGTCGCCTTGCTCAAAATGAATATTTTGCCGAGATTTCTTTATTATTTTCAGATGGTCCCTATCTTACTTAATAATGAAATTATTAGGAGGGTGAACAGCTGTTTCAGCACATTTATTTGGAACAAAAAGAAACCACGGTTAAAAGATGGCTAAGCTACAGATGTCTGTGGAGAAGGGCGGCTTAGCTGTCCCTAATGTCAGGTTTTATCAGCTGGCTGCACAGCTTCATTACATAGCCGATTGGATTAATGATGACCCAGAATCAGTGTGGCTAGATCTAGAAACACTTAATGCAGGTAGCCCTTTACCAAGTCTGTTATTTACCCTAGACGTAGAAAATTAAGAGTGTTAAGGTTAATAATATCATAATTAAAACAAGTCTGCAAGCCTGGCAAGCAATAAGAAAGCTGGAAGGTCGTGCAAATACACTGTCTCCCTTGGCTCCTGTACACTGTAACATTGATTTTGCCCCAGCTTGCTCAGATGGTGGGTTTAACATCTGGAGAGATAGAGGGATTCTAACTCTGGGGCATTTATTTCATAGAGGAGTGATGCTCCCATTCACAGAAATCGAGAAGAAGTATGACCTACCACCAAATAATTGCTTCAGATTTTTTCAAATTCGTAGCTTCATTCAGGATCAAAGCAGCCATGTCTTTGACTGCCAGACTTCGAAAATAGAATGCTTACTTGAATTTATTAAAGGATAGCACCTTGAGATGTAGCATCTCATTTTCAAGGGGGTCCCTAGACAGAGATATACATAGAACACATGACAACAATACACTACATTACATTATAGACATACATAACATATGACAAATACAGACATCTTGCTCACCCACTCCCACACACCACCCCTATCCACATAAGTCTAACATACAGAGTAGAAATATTGAATAACAAGGATCAATGATGTGAACATAAAAACATAGTAGAAAGAAAGAAAATGGAGAAAGAAAGAATAAAAATAAAGAATAAAAATAAATAATTGAATTAGAAACATGAGCAGTTTGTTTTAAGATAGGAGTATAGTGACATCCTGAAATAATGAAAAGAGGTAATAGAACGCAGAAAAAGAGGGCGATCATTCCAATCCAATGGAGCTTTATATTGGAATGACCTTTTACCAACCTCTTTTGAGAATCTGGGAACAAAGAAAAAAGGGAAGTTCATATGTCTAAGTGAGTATGGCGAATTGTATGGAATCATAGGTTCTTTTAAATATGGAGGACAATGGAGATAAACACATTTGAAAAGAAAATGAAGCCAATGAGATTGCCTTCTTGATTTGGGTTGTAACCAGTTCAATGAATCAAACATAAGACAATGATGTGTTCTAAAAGGACATCTCAAAACAAATCTACATAAGGAATTAAATAATACAGTCAGAGATTTAAGATGAGTATCTGAAGTATTTTGATAAACAATATCAGCATAGTCAACAAGTGGTAGTATCAGTTGTGAGATTAACCTTTTTCTGACATTCTGACAGTTGATTGAACGGTAAAGTGAAGCGAGACAACCATATGCTTTTTTAACAATGTAGTCAATGTGCGGTTTAAAGGTGAGTTCGGGGCCAATCCAAAGTCCATGATATTTAAATGTGTCAACTTTGTCAACAGGAGATCCATCAGAAAAATAAATATGAAAATCAACTGAGTGGGATCGGAGGTGACGTGTACTGAAAATCATACTGCATGACTTCTTTTTGTTCAATACAAGTTTGTTCTTACAGAACCAGTCTTGAACCATATTGAAATCAAACTGTAAAGAGTTCTGGATTTGTGATATATCAGAGTTAGAGGTGTATATAACAGTGTCATCAGCATATAAGTGGGTATGACAGTTTGAGCAAATACTAGGCAGATCATTAATAAAAACAGAAAAAAGAAGCAGACCCAATGTGGAGCCTTGCGGAACACCCTTGTCGATAATTAAAAAGTCAGACTGATGTCCTTGAAAGACAACACATTGACGATGATTATGGAGATAAGCATTAAACCAGAGAAGAGCATTTTGATCGAGACCAATAGCAAAAAGTTGATCAAAAAGCAAATAGTGGTCAACCAGATCAAAGGCTTTAGACAGATCAATGAAGATTGCACCAGTAAATTGACCCTTATCAAAGGAAGTGAACACATCATTTGTGAATTTCAACAAGGCTGTGGTAGTGGAAAAATTTGGTCCGAATCCTGATTGAAAAGGCGATAGAATATTGAATGAATTTAAGTACTGGGACAGGTGGTTAAAAATAAGCTTTTCAAAAGTTTTTGCGATTGTGCAAATAATAGAAATAGGGCGATAGTTGTTTACATCAGAGGGATCACCTCCTTTGAAAAGGGGAGTAACCTTAGCACATTTCAAGATTGAGGGGATTGAACAGGTGGACAGAGACAAATTAAACAGGTCAGCAAGGGGATACATCAGGACGTGAGCGGCAAGTTTGATAAATTTAACTTCAAGGCCATCAGGACCAGAACTAGTGTTATCTCTCAGTTGACGTAAAGCAAGAAAAACATCATTGGGCAAGATTTTTTTAAAGGAAAATGAATGGTCAGAGAAGGTACTATATGAGGGGCTGGCAGTCCAATAAGAGTCAAAGTGATAGGAGCTACAGATGGAAGAGAAATGATGATTAAAAGCATGAGGAATAAGTGATGGATCAGAGATAGGCTCATTATTGAATTGAATCTGGGATAAAACATTTTTGTTATTTCTGTTAAGTTACTTCTCAATGGAGGCAAGAAATCAGTCCTTGGCCAGGGGTAAACTGGCTGAACTTAACCTTGCTAGTGATACGACTACAGACTATCTGCGACAGGTGTGGAATAATGATCTCAATCTCACAATGGACGAAACAACATGGGCAGAAATTTGGCAATAGGCAAAGGAGATCTCTATATGTAACAGAACCAGAGAGAACCAGTTTAGGCTATTGCATCGGTTACAGATTACCCCCCAGCTGAGACATAGGATGAACCCAAGTTTGTCAGAAATTTGCTTGAAGTGCCATGTGGAGGTGGGGAGTTATAGGCACTGTGTTTGGTCATGTGTGCATATAGAGGGGTACTGGGGTAAAATTACTGATAAACTCAATTTGATTTTTGATGACCACCTTGACCCTGGGCCTGAGGTTCTGCTCCTTGGCTTACCTAGCCCTCATATTAAAGGCTCTTATCAATGAAGGCTGTTCAATATTCTCACGTTCGCTGCCGAAAAATATACTGCTTAAATGGATTGATAATACACCTCCTATAATTATAGGATGGCATAAACTGATATTTGCGTTAATACCTATGGAATATTTAACATACAGATTCAAATGTAAAATGGCAGTTTTCTTTAAGACTTGGACACCCTTCTTTAGATATGATGGTAAAAGACTCACAAATATTGTCTTAAAGGGAATGGTTGACTGCAACACGGATAATTGGCAAATTGACATCTTTTGGTCATAAGGTCAGATTTCTACTTGCTTGGTGATCAATTGTCATTTATTTATTGCTCAGATATTTTGTTTTATAAAAGTTGTTGAGAATTTTAAATACTTTAATTTTTGAAAGTATGCATCCTTTTTTTTACTTATTTCTCTCAAGACTTGGTTGTTGCATCACTGTCAATTGTAATGGACTGAGCGCTTCTATGTGCATATGTTTATATAGGTGCTATGACACCTCCCACTGTATACATATACATATAACCCTAACTGTATGCAATTAGTTTTCCAAGTAGGCAGTGGGCTATGTATATCTTATGTCAAAGATTTCAGTATGATGTGTAACTTTTGTGGCCACTGTTTGTAGTGTTTGTTTTTGTATGTTTATGAAAATCATAATAAAAATATTTAAAAAAAACCCAAAAAACATCTCTCCCACCAATGCAGACTGGAGAGGGCGAGGGCTTGTTCCTCCTGAAGTCCACCACCATCTCTTTCGTCTTCACCACGTTCAGCTGCAGGTGGTTCTCCCCACACCACTTAACAAAACTGTTGACCAGCTCCCTGAACTCATCCTCCCTCCTGCCCTCTACATGCCCCACAATGGCCGTGTCATCAGAGAATTTCTGCAGATGACACGACTCAGTGCGGTACTTAAAGTCTGCAGTGTAGCTGGTGAAGAGGAAGGGAGACAGCACAGTTCCCTGGGGGGCGCTGATGTTGCCAATCAGACGGTCAGACATGCAGTTCTGTAATCGCACAAACTGCGGACTGCCCGTCAGATAGTCATCGACCCATGTGATGAGGGGAGAATCCACCTGCATGTTCTCCAGTTTGGCCTTCAGCAGCCTGGGCTGGATGGTGTCGAAGGCACTGGAGAAGTCGAAGAACATGACGCGGACAGCTGCGTTGGGTCTATCCAGGGAGGAGTAGGCTTCCTGCTGCAGGTAGATGATTGCATCACCTACCCCAACATGGGGTTGATGATGTATCAACATTGACTCTACACCTCCCCCTCCCCTACCTGTCACCTCTACAGTGAGCATCACAGCTGACCATGTTAGGAGCACAGCTGGTGAGACTCCACTCGGGCAAGGCTGCGGGTCCTGATGGTGTCAGCCCCAGGGTGCTCAAAAACTGTGCCCCCAAGCTATGTGGAGTATTTCACCATGACTTCAGCATGAGCCTGAGTCTACAGAGGGTCCCTGTGATGTGGAAGACATCCTGCCTTGTCCCTGTGCCGAAGACGCTGCATCCCCTGGCTCCAAGGACTACAGACCTGTGGCACTGACCTCCCACATCATGAAGACCCTGGAGAGACTCGTCTTGGAGTACCTCCGGCCCTTGGTCAAACCACTCTTGAACCCCCTACAGCCCAAAATTGGAATTGAGGATGCCATCATCTACCTGCTCAACCGTGTCTACGCCCACCTGGACAAACCAGCGAGCACTGTGAGAGCCCTGGTTTTTGACTTCTCCAGTGCATTCAATGCCATCTGTCCAGCTCTACTGGGTGAGAAGCTGACAGCGATGCAGGTGGATTCCCTCCTTGTGACCTGGATTGTTGACTATCTGACTGGCAGACCACGACTCACCATGATGTGAGTGGAACTATCTACAGCTCAATGTGACAAAGACCAAGGAACTGGTTGTGGATCAGAGAAGGACCAAGGTGCCGTTGACCCCTGTTTCCATCCAGGGGGTCAGTGTGGACATTGTGGAGGATTATAAGTATCTGGGGGTCCACATAGATAATAAACTGGACTGGGTAAAGAACACTAATGCCCTCTACAGGAAGGGACCGAGTCGTCTCTATTTTCTGAGACGATTGAGGTCATTCAACATCTGCTGGACTATGTTCAGGATGTTTTATGAGTCTGTGGTGGCCAGTGCTATCCTCTATGCTGTTGTGTGCTGGGGCAGCAGGCTGAGGGTAGCGGACGCCAAAAGACTGAACAGACTGAGCTGCAAGGCCAGTGACATTGTGGGGGTGGACAATGGCTCTCATCCACTCCATGATGTGGTGGTCAGCCACAGGAGTACATTCAGTACTAGACTGATCCCACCAAGATGCACCACAGAGCGCCACAGGAAATCATTCCTGCCTGTGGCCATCAAACTGTTCAACTCCTCTCTGAGTGTCAGTGAGTCAACAGGACGACACTTTGTTTCTCTCTTTTGTATTTAATGTGCAATAATTACAACAAATAATGTGCACTAACCCATATTTCAACTGTAGCATTATTTATTACAATATATAGATGTACAATTTTTATATTTTTATTCTATTTTTATTATTCTTGCTTATTTATAGTTGTTATTTTTCTAAGACTTTTGAATGGGAACAGATGTAACACAAGCAATTTCCCCTCGGGATCAATAAAGTATCTCTGATTCTGATTCTGATCTGACTGTAAATTAAGTACTGGTTGTACTATAAATGAAGTACTCGAAGTATAAATGAATTACTCGTTGAAGTACCAATGAAGTACTGGTTGTACTCTAAGTGAAGTACTGGTTGTACTGTAAATGAAGTACTCATTGAAGTATAAATGACGTACTTGTTGAAGTACAAGTGAAGTACTGGTTGTACTATAAATTAAGTACTGGTTGTACTGCAAGTGAAGTACTGGTTGTACTGTAAGTGAAGTACTTGTTGAAGTATAAGTGAAGTACTGGTTGTACTGTAAGTGAAGTACTTGTTGAAGTATAAGTGAAGTACTGGTTGTACTGTAAGTGAAGTACTTGTTGAAGTATAAGTGAAGTACTGGTTGTACTGTAAGTGAAGTACTTGTTGAAGTATAAGTGAAGTACTGGTTGTACTGTAAGTGAAGTACTTGTTGAAGTATAAGTGAAGTACTGGTTGTACTGTAAGTGAATGAGGTGTAGAGTGTGAGCGTGTTCTCAGCGTGTTTGTTGGTCATCCTCAGGAACAAAGTGAATCCATGAAACAGAAACGACCAAAGCTCAGAAACAGAAGAAAGAAGGTGTGAATAAAAGATAAAGAAGACGACAAAGACTACTCAAGTAGACAAATACTCAGGTACAAGTAAAAATACTCAGCAGAGAGTACAAAAGTATCAACTTGTACCTGAAGAATTGAACTTGGGCCTCACTGTGTCCGTTACGACATGTGGCTCTGACATCATCATCGTGGTTACTAAGGGGGGAGAACCTTCTTATGACATTAGACAAATCAAGATATTTCATTGGCTGCTGGAGGAAACTGTTGAACCAACCAGGAACTACAGTGATTGTGCAGCTCGTTGAATCATTAAAACAGTGATTATTTCATTTATTTACCATTAATTAGTTTGTTTAACATTCTTTAATTTTCATTTTATGATGAAAAATGTCAAACAGTTTTCTTTTGATTTGTCATGAAAAGGTTAATAACATTTTTCCTGTTGATGTACTGAACATTACAGTCAGTGTTGGGCAAGTTACTTCAAAAACGTAATGCATTCTTTATTACTTGTTACTGTCATTTCAAAGTAATTCGTTACATTATAATATTACTGTCTTTGAATTGTAAGGCATTACACTACTATTGCATTACTTTTAAGTTTCTTTCACCAAAATAACTGGAAATATGGATTTGGCGTTATAAATATATCTTATTGCGTTCAGTGTAGCTCATTACACATCCAGTAGGAGGTGATGTGGTATGGCATAATGACTGGGCTAGGCTTAAGGCTAACAACAGTACAATATAATGGCCGCAGTTATGGCTCATTGCGCAATGCATATTGTGATAAGAGATACTGTAACTTTAGGCATATTCATATTGAAATCAATAGAGCTAGAGCCTATTACTGATTTTAGATCACTTACAGCTAGACTATTAGCTATATGGGGTTACCCAGCCACATTTCAAAGTGACAAAAAATGAATTGAAGTGCTTCAAATTAAATTTAAGTGCTGAGGCCTACTGGCCCTCATAGGAAACACAGTTCAATCATTTCAGTCAGACTTCAAACAAATATACAAACAGACGTAGCATGCAGCCAAACAAGGCTGGTAAAATTGACATATAGCCTGCTTAAGGCTCTATGGTGGGGAACTAACCTATTCCACCACATACTTCACTGACATATCTGCGCATCAGGAGAAGGCGCTGAAAGTGTCCATCACCAAGACAGTTGCGTTTTGGAGTGAGCACAAGACTCCTGAGACTGAAAAGTCTTTCTACTGGTGCGCTGGATGGTGTTGGTGCATTGTAACGGAGTGCGATTTTTTTAATTCTTGGAAACAGATGGAGGCTTTCCATCACAGGGGCAGAATTCAAGTAAGACGTTACCTCTGTTTCCACTGACATGGGTGCATCAGCCGAGACATTGACCTGTTCATCAAAGGAGAAAAAGTCCTCCTCACTTGGAGCGACAGCGGCATCAGGGCTGCAGGCTCCCCCATTGGTAGGGAGCGGCACTCCATTGTAAGGAGGAAAGTGGTGTGGTCTCTTCTGGTTTCCTCTTTTACCCAGCGCAGCTTAAACTTGAGCAGTGAGACGGTCCTGCAGTCATTTTCTCCTCAATCAGTAGTTCTCTAGCACTAACAGGAAGTAAACATTTGCGCAGATTTTTTTCTCCTCTGCTAATCTCGCGGTGTTGGCGAATTTGTATAAAAACAACTCACAACTTTAAAATGCATTGTAACGCACGTTACTGAAATTTGTACCGAGTAAAATATTACCAATTTTTTTTTTGTAATGCCTTACATTACCGCGTTACAGCAAAAAGTAATGCATTACAGTAATTGCATTACTTTTGTAACGCGTTACTCCCAACACTGGTTACAGTCAGATGAGAGTTTGTCCTGTTTTTCCATCATGTCTGTTTCCTTTAAAACCACAAGGATAAAAAATATCCTCTCTAGTAATTTAATGATCCAACTCATCAGTTCAGGTTCTAAAATAATAAAATAGAAGGAGTTTGAAGGAGTTCGGATCAGATTTATTTGTCTAAATTCTGGTTCATCTTCGTGCTGTTTTGAAATGTGTTTCTGATGAGAAATCTTGTGTTTTCTCTGCAGCCGTCTCTCCTCCACCCTGGTGGAAAACATCATTAATGTGAGCACAGTTTGAGCTGCTAACTGAAGATTTTTCTGTAATAATGTGAGCTGACAGTGGAGCCGCCGGCTGCTTCGCTCTCTTTAAATATTAACGAGCAGTTTGGCCTGCTGTAATGTGCTCTCATTACTCTGAACCCTGAACCAGTGAAATCAGGCAGCCCTCCTCTTCATCACAACACTCTCTGCACTCATCAGGCTCATGATTTATCACCTCCTGCAGCCTGGTGGCGCTAGAGGACTGATGAGTCTTAGGAGTTCATCTTCTGAGGAGCAGGACAAACTGAATGACAGGATCAGACGGTTGATACAGTAAATTTCCTCTCAACACAAGAAATGTTTTTTTCCTGTTTGAACATGTTAACTTGAAAACAGAGCTGTGAACTTATAAACCAGGAACCAGCTGAACTCAGAGTTGACCTGAGGACTGTCACAAACCACATCACTGCCTCTGGGATGCTGAATCAAGTGGGTCCAGCTAAGAGTCTGAGAAACATTTAAAGACACCAAATATACTGAATATACAAACACATATACAACATGTACAGTGCCTATAAAAAGTACTCACCCCCTTGGATGTTTTCCCCTTTTATAACTTTAATAAATGGACTCCAGTCAATATAATTTGGCTTTTTTGACAAGAATTTACAAAAAACTCTTTGATGTCAAAGTGAAAACAGATTTCTACCAAGTAATGTCAATTAATTAAAAATATATAATAAGTATTCAGCCCCTTTAAAGAAACTGACTTAATTCAACAGAGGTCCAGCCAGTTGGTGCTAGCAGTCACACTATTAGTGAACTTGAGATCACCTGAGTGCACTGAATGTGTCTCAGGTGATTACAGTACAGTATACAGTATAAAGGCACTTATGTCAGAAGGTCCAGTCACTGTTAATCAATATTCATGGCTACAATTACACCATGAAGATAAAAAAAACACTCCAAGCAACTCTGTCAAAAGGTGATTGAAAAGTACAAGTCAGGGGACGGATACAAAAACATTTCCAAGTCACTGAACATCCCCCAGAGTTCAGTTAAATCCATCATTAAGAAAAAGAAGGAATATGGCTCATGTGTAAATCTGCCTGGAGCAGGTCGTCCTCACAAACTGAGTGATGGTGCAAGAAGGAGACTAGTGAGGGAGGCCACCAAGACACCTGTGACTGCTCTGAAGCAGTTAATATCTTCAGTAGCTGAGATGGGAGAGACTCTGCATTCAACAACTGTTGCCGGGTTCTTCACCAGTCAAAGCTTTATGGAAGAGTGGACAAGAGAAAGCCACTGTTGAAGAAAGCTCATTAAATCTCAACTAGAGTTCATCCAAAGGCATGTGGGAGACTCAAAGGTCCACTGGAAGAAGGTTCTTTGGTCTGCATGTTAAGTTGTGTTTTTGACTGAGCACCCGGACTAGATAGCCGCCAGGCAAGTTCAAGAATTTGCCACTTTATTATTTTGCCTTTCTTATTTTTGGTGGTAATCCTGAGTGGGGGCACGCTTCAGCGTATCGCAGTTGACTAGATTCCTGGTCTTCGGTGATGCACTGAGTTCAGCATTTAAAGACACCTCGAGCTCGGCAAGCCACTGAAGACTAGCTAGGTGAGTTAGCCATCTTGGTAGGCAGGTAAAGTTTGGGTGTCTCTGCAGTTTGTTTTCCTTCGAAAACTTTGAAACGAAATGAGTTGGTCTCACTGGACACTTTTAAGGGGAAATTGGATGACCTGGAGGCTGAAACATCTAGCTGTAGATGTTTTGCCTGAGGCTTTTATTATTTTAGCTGACCTTGAAATATTTGCTGTTTTGGATGCTAAGTGTTTCTAATGTTTGTGTCCACCTTGTGTTTGTGTGTATGTATGACTATGCTGCTGCCTGTCTTGGCCAGGACACTCTTGTAAAAGAGATTTTTAATCTTAATGAGTCTTTTCCTGGTTAAATAAAGGTTAGATGGCTGCTTTTGTTTTGGTCACTTTAGTCACATTGTGATGTGTGACTGTAATTTATACTTTTGTGCAGTAACTAGTAGTTTGTGACCTTTGTGGTAACTGTACTCCACTTTTGTTGGTTCACTTGTGGTTGCAGCTTAAGTGTAAGCTGGCAACATTTGTGTGTAGTACTGACTGCACAGTGACGCCTTTTTGTGTGGTGGTTGTTGCAGTCCACTTTTGGTGTGGTCATCTAGGTGTTACTGCTTTAGTGTATTTAATTACAGTTAGTGTGTTTGGGATGGAGACACTCCACAGATCAGTGGATCTTGAGTGGTGGGTGTGGCTTCCCAATTCGTCTGGTCACTTTGTTTCTTTTGTGTTGTCTCCATTACAGTAACGTGTGGTTGGAGACCACAAGGTGTCCATTTTGTGTCGTGGTAGTGGCAGTTCGCTTCTGTTGGGTCACTTGTGGTTGCAGCTTAGGTGTAAGCTGGCAACATTTGTGTGTAGGGGTGACTACACGGTGACCCTTTTTGTTTTGTGGCTGTTGCACTCCACTGTTGTGTTGGTCACCTGTTGCTGTTTTGTGGTGTGTGACCACAGTAATTAAATTTTTTGTTCCCTCCTCATGGTGGTAGCCATTTTGTTAGTGGGAGTGGCACCCACTGAAGTATCGCTTTTATGTAGACTGTGTGGTTCAGCACGTCAGAGTGATGGACTTGTGATAGCTGAACCACCTATTGCATCTCTGAAATTTAACATTTCTTTGTGGGAGAAATGTTCAGTTTTAAGGGGGGAGGTGTTACGACCCCAGAGGTCGTATAAATGTTTCTATTGTCACTCTGCTTAAATAACCCTCTCTGTTACCTGAGTGTATGTGTGATTGGTTGCAGGTGTGTTTGAGTGATTGTAGGTTGTCCAGGGAGCTGATTGGTTCCTGCCTCGAAGCCAGGAGTTTAAAGGCCGGCTCTTCCAGTTCCTTTGGGCTCTCCTCTCTCAGCCAGACTAGCAGCATGTCTGTTTGTGTGCTTAATGTATTTTTAAATAAAACCTTTAAAAATGCTGTGGTGCTTGAGGGATGGGAAGAGGGGAGTTGTGATAAGAATTTTGTACTTCATGCAGAGGAATGTGAATTGACATTTACACAGCCCTATGTAGAGAGACTGTTAAACGTGAACTATGACCTGTAACTTGTGACCTCTTTTGTGACCTTGTTTTATGACTTGTTTTATGTTGTTTTATGGCCTATGTAAGGTAGTGAGTAATCACTGAAGGTAAACATTCTCTTCTAAACAGGAGGGCATGAATGAGCAGCTGCTAGAGTGAAAACACACCCACAGAAACAGATATAAACCAAGCTTTGCTCTTCTGATATTGAGTCTTCACTTTGTAACTGACCTGCGTGTTGCTCTGTGAATGCTCCTCTTGTACAAGATTAAACCCTTGTTTGAACTTTGAGCTGGCTCCGATCTCCTTCCTCCAGTTCTAAATTAACGCAGAATTATTTTAACAAACTTTGGCGCCCAACGTGGGGCCCCAACATCTGTCTCTCTCTCCACATCAGAGGACCTGAAGACCTTGCAAGGCAGAGTTAGAGACTCTTGAAAAGACCTCCACCGCAGGGCTCCTAAAGCCTCGTTTGGCCAGCGAGGCCAGGTCCCCTGGAGAGTGGGACAGTGATGGGGCTAACCAAAGAGGGGAGATGGACCAGCCAGGCAAACATTGAGTCAGGGACTCAAATCATTAAAAGGGTAAGAAATAACCATTTCTAAAAATAAATAAATTAAGTCAGGGACTTGGGAGAGCAGGTATCTCTTAGAATTAGGTCTAGAACCTAATAATACTGTCATTGGAAGGCCAATGTTTAAATTAATCTCTCAGGCCTGAGTAAACAAAAAGACGTCAGGGTCAGGGACCCCACAGGAAAGAGTCGGGGACTCATAAGGAAAAGAAATGAAAAGACTGGTAAAATAAAAAGTAACGTTAAAATAAAAATATGAATAAAATTGAAAATTACATTGGGGGGGGGATCAAAATGGGAAATTGTAATAGTTGTTGTAAATGTTGTTGTGAACCTGACAAGGTTCAATATGAAGGAGATGTAAAACGAATGGGCCAAAGAGCACCAGATAATGTAAAATATAAAAAAGTGGGAAAAGAAGTACGGGTTTAGAGGAAAGTTACAGGTAGAAGCATGCAGAGAACTGGTAGAAAAAATAGAGGCAAAGTCAAAGGGAAGTAAGAAGAGACAGAACAAAGAAGGTTACACACAGGCGAAGGCATGGTTAAATGAGGCAGAAGCAAGAAAGAGAGGAATGCAGAAGCAGAAAGAAAAGGAAGTGAGACAACGTAAAGAAAGGGAGAAAAGAGAAGTTGAAGAAGGGAAAAGACAGGAAGAAAAAGAGAAAAAGGAAAAGGAAAAAGATTCAGGAGGTAATAAACTTTATACTGTTTTGTACTCTAACCGAGATAAACAGGAAGATGACGATGTGCCTCTGGGTCTCCATCCCGATCCTCCGCCGTACCCCAACCCTCAACTACCGCCACCTCCTGCTGAAGCCACAGCTCCAATTCCTCCCCCTCCCTCTCTCTCTGCACCTACTCTCTCCGCTCCTACACCGACAGAAAGGGCCGTAGGAAGTCCAAAAGCAACAAGGTCGGGTAAGTGGTATGATTTTTATAACCCTTTTCACATGCCTACATTCTCCCCTCCAAAGGAGCCAGTAAGTTTAAATATTGACATAGAAGAATCGTATCCGCTGATAGAAATGCCTAACCTGAGAGCTAGGGATGGGCAAGATGCAACAATTAGAGTGTATAGAGCATGGACAGAGGGTGACGTGAAAGACACAGCATGCGGCGTTCCACACCCTAGGGAAAACACAGGAGAGTTTAAGGAGCAATTTGAAAGATTGTGTGAAAGTTGCCAGCTGAACACCTTAGGGGCAGAAAGAATACTTAGGTGCATGGTAAAGCCAGATTGGTGTTTGATTAAAGGAGCATGGGATCCATTCCGCAACAATGTCGCTATACCACATGGGAATGCTGAATGTAATATCCGAGTTAATGCTTTGGTCCAAAGAATAATAACTCATTATCAGGGAAGAGCAGACTATAGCAAAATAGCACGGTGTGTACAGGATACAGATGAAGGTGTGTTAATCTACCTAGAGAGACTGAAAATAGTGTTTGCAGCAAATAGCGGTATGCAACAGGATAATGTTGACAACGGTCCCTACAATATGCAGTAAAAAAACGTATTCCTGAGTGCAATGAAGCCAGAGATCTCACAGTTTGTAAAGAAACACCTAATAGGTGTTGGAACTGATACAGACAGGGAACAACGGATACAAACTACAACCGACCATGCAGTACACACAGAGAACGTACTGAGAGAAAAGAAAGCCAAGAGAGGTGGAACAAAAAAGGCAAGTGAAGTATTTGTCATAGATGATGATGATGAAAATTATGCTAATACATTTGCTGATGTGTATTTCCGAGGCAATGTCACCCGTGGAGGCTGGAGAGGGAGAGGAAGAGGAGGATGACGGGGAGGATGGAGAATTGAAGGAGATGAGAGCTGCTATAATTGTGGCAAATTTGGACATTGGGCTCGGAACTGTAGGGCTCCAAGGGGCAGAGGTCAAGGAGGCTGGTGGGGAAGAGACCCAGACGAGAGAATGATTTACCAGCATGACTGGCCAATAAATCAGGTCATGCACACACACACACACACACACACCGAGACACAGAAGATGAGGAGGAAGAAGTATGCTCGTTAGACAGCGCTGAAGTATTTTTGAGCATGAATCAAAAACCTATAGTCAGTCATAAGACTCGTTTTCTATGCGATACAGGAGCATGCAGAACAATAATCAGAAAAGATGAAGGCGGTAGTAGACTGCCACTCCAACACGGTAAAGAATTGCATTACTGGTACGGTCTTGATTTGGTTACACGCGGACCTAGTTTGGTAACAGACAAACTGATTGCTGAAGCGAAAGCGAAAATACCGCCAGGTACGGTATTACAAGATCCAAAACAGTTGCACTGCACAATGTACTTTGATCATTATCAGGGTCAAGATACACTCTATGAAGGCACATTTTTCAAAGAGCCAAACACACGCTTGACCCTCACAAACCTATATTGGGATAAAAAGGGAAGTTGTGCAGCAGCAGTAAAATTACCTGAACCTGACCAACGAATGTTCCGCATGTTTAGCACAACGCATGTGTCATGTGCCGTAAGCGCAGACACACGGTGGACGGACTTAGGTCGTATAGTACAACGTGCAGACGAGTCAGGCGAACCATGGCTCAACATGGAAGGGGGAGTAAAATATTCACCTTCCCTCAAAATGTACTGTATGACACTCAACTGGGTTACACCAGCTAAAAAGGTAGTCCAGCTATGTGGTCGACAAACGTCTCAAATGACTGAATGATACTCACTGACTGATAAGGAAGAAGAGGAACTGAAAGATGTTCCTGAAAAACTATGGTCTAAAGGAACAGCAGATGTAGGGCTAATATGAGGTATAAAACCAGTAGAAATAACCCAAAAAGGGTTCATTTAGGCCCTAGCAAAGGAAATATCCATTAAAACCAGAAGCAATAGTAGGAATACAGCCAATAATCAAAGACTTATTGGCTGGAGGGATAATCAGAGAGTGTCCAGATTCACCATGTAACACACCATTATTTCCTGTAAAGAAGGCTGCACCATCACAAGGATGGCGTATGGTCCAAGATCTACAAGCAGTAAATCGAGCAATAATACCAAGAGCTCCTTTAGTTCCTGATCCACACACTCTATTAAACGATCTTGACCCAAAGGTAAAGTACTTCTCAGTAATAGATCACATTTTTCTCAGTTCCAGTACATAGAGACTCGCAATTCTGGTTTGCATTCCAGTTTGGAGGAAAAAAAGTATACACACACAAGAATACCTCAAGGTTATTGTGAAAGTCCAACCATCTTTTCTATGGCCATGTCCTCAAACTTAGCAAAATGCGACCCTCCGTGTAAAAGTCAGATACTACTGTATGTGGATGACATATTAATAGCATCTAAAACTGAAAAAGACTGCAAAACTGATACTCTAGCGCTATTAAAATTCTTAGCTGAACAAGGACATAAGGTCAGCAAAAACAAACTGCAATTATGGCAAACGGTTGTGAAATATTTAGGTTTTAATATCTCACAGTCAGGAAAACATCTAGACAAAAAAGGAAAACAGCTATTTTATAAGCACCAAAACCTACAACCAAAAGACAAATGATGTCTTTCTTAGGTATGACTAATTTTTGTAGAAAATGGGTAGCTAATTATGCTGAAATAGCACAACCGCTCCAAAATGCTATATATGACCAACCTATGGCGGCTCAAGATAAAATAACATGGACTCAAGAAGCTAATGATGCCTTTGTTAGACTCAAACAAGTTCTAGTGAGCTCTGCAGTATTAGCTTTCCCTGATTACTTAAAGCCGTTTGTGCAGACTTGCGACGCCAGAAATGGTTTTATGACAAACGTTCTAACACGACCATTTGGAGGAAAACAGAGACCTATTGCATATTATTCATCTAAACTTGATAACATCACGAAAGCCATGCCACCTTGTTTGCAGGCAGTACAGGCAGCTGCACTCAGTGTGCAGAGTTCTGCTTCCATAGTGTTATTTCACCCATTGACACTTACGGTATCACATGCAGTCTCAGCACTTCTAATGCAAAACAAAATAGCTTTTATGTCACCAGCACGACCAGTGGCGGCGCCAGAGTATTTTTTCTGGTTCAACTACGGTGGGGCTAACCCATATGGTGGCGGGGCTCAAATAAATGCCAGAATTTCAATGTGAATATATATTCAATAAAACAACACCCTCCCACAGCTAGAACACACAGAGAGAGGGAGAGAAACGCTAATAGTTACGTTAACAGCACAGCAGGTGGATCCGAGTGAAAATAAGGCATAGATAGGAGGCGATGAGACCAATATAAGATCAGAGGGGCCATAAGGCAAACTTTGACACACAGATCCCCCAATTCAACACCACACATTTTCTCGAGTTGTCCTAAAGCCATAGTCTACCACACAACAGCCAAGAGTCTAAACACATCTCCAACAAATTAAATATGCTTATTAGGCAACAAGACCGCAGCAAGGAGGCAAAACGCAAAACGCTTAACAAAGTCAGCAAAACAATAAAAACAATATTAAACTCACCAGGCTGAGATTTTCAAATGAGCACAATCCGCCGGTTTTTCTACATGCACATGGAAGACGCGGGACCGGAGTGGTCATCTTCCCCTGCAGGTGTGTCCGGTGTGTCCGTAGTTTTATCCAACACACCTGCCACCGCCATCTGTTGTTCTGTCCGACGACGTTTAAAAACAAATTTATCCATGATAAATTTTGACCAGCTTACTAACGTGAGCTTAATAACATGAGTGAATATAAGCCGCCAACGCTAATTACAAGAGCCAGGTAACTTAGTTAATCAACTAGTAGCTACTGTCTCTCGAGCATACACTAAAAGCGCGCGTGACGTATGGACTGACAGGACCCCACTGATCTCAGGAGGGACCCCGATGAGTGACAGTTGTCATCGCAGCTGCCTGAATGCCGTTACGGCGCGCCGCGGTGGCGCTGTTGGACTCTGTCGCACTTTTCTTGTTTTTTTTTTTCTTTTTCTTTTTTTTGTCTTGGTTGTTTTATGGTAGGGCTAACACAATTCTTGATGGGGCTATAGCCTAACCAAGCCCTACCCTGGCGCCGCCTATGAGCACGACATCTTAGTTGTATGGCTACAATGGATCGTCCACACAGCCCGAAACAGCAAGTTTTCCTCTTCCAGCTGACTAGCCTGTGCAGCAGCCAGGCCGTGGTTAGGCACAGTGCCTTTTCCCCTTAATCCAGAGAATGACCTGAAAGGTTTTCACTGCATGCTGGACTTATATAACTCAGACAGTGTTACAAACTGCACCACCTTGAAACTTTTGTTCCCACCAGTGTCACCACAGATTAAACTGCCTTGGTTTACCCCGTACACCGGAAATTATACCTGCTTGACACGAAGTAAAGGTACCGTGTCAGTAGGGATGTTGACAACCTGCAAAACCACCATTGATGTAATCAAGGGCGAGAGCAATGTCACTGATGGTGTCGTGAATGATCACACCATGGCCAGAGCTGATGTGTGGTGGTTCTGCGGAGGTAGGACACTCAGAGCAAAATTACCGACTGATTGGAAGGGAACCTGCGCCATGGTACAGTTACTAATGCAAACATACATCTTACCATATGACACGACGACATTAGAGAAAGAGATAACACATAACTTACGTATTACAAAGAGAAATCCACCAGCAGGATCATTTGATAACAGAGTGTACATAGATGCAATTGGTGTTCCTCGGTGTGTACCTGACGAGTTTAAAGCCAGAAATCAGGTCACTGCAGGGTTTGAATCATTCCTGGCTTGGTGGGTAACCGTTAATAAAAATGTGGATTGGATAAATTACATGTATTATAACCAACAGAGATTTCTGAATTTTACTAAGGAAGCAATTGGGGGCATACATCAACAGTTAGATAAGACTAGTTTAATGGCATGGCAGAATAGGATGGCAAAAGACACGTGTTGGCCGAAAAAGGAGGAGTATGTAGAATGTTTGGTGATATGTGTTGTACGTTTATTCCTAACAATACAGCACCTGATGGCAGCATTACCAAGGCGTTGAATGGATTAACCTCCCTGTCTGCAGAGCTAGCTGAAAATTCTGGTTTTGAGGATCCTCTGACAGGATGGTTCCAGGACATTTTTGGAAAATGGGCAGGTTCTATATAAGCTATGATGTTATCTGTAGCCGTAATGATTGCCATTCTAATCACCTGTGGATGTTGTTGTATTCTGTTTGAGAGGACTGTCACAAAGACTCATTGACACCGCTGTGACCAAAACGACGATGCTGTATGAAAGGGTCCCCACCATCGATGACTACCGAGGGGACTATGAGAATACAGCACAAGAATATGTTTCATTTGATCTGACAGATGATGATCTATATGGTAACCTCTTTAATAAAGATGAGGATACAATGGTTTAAGGGATGATTGCTGTTTATGTGTTTATTCTACTGATTATGATGGAACTACAGAAAATCTAATGAAGTTGTAGCTTTTTGAATTGGCTAACTATAGCCACTTAGGAGAAAAATACGCACAGCATTTGTGAATACTGTACATATTAAAAGTGACCCCATCTTTTTATTCTTTTACGTGCAAGGGATAGCTTAGTTAGGTAGGGACAGGTCCGTAGTCAAGTACGATGGGTTGACCAGCTTGGTGAGGACGCTTATGTTTTGTTTTGGGGGTAACATTGTAGTAAAAAGCTTTTGAACTTATGGTTATTTTTATAACTTTTGTGCCTTGATAAATGGGTTAGGGTTAGGGTTAGGGTTCTCAAAGTTTTGATAGCTGAGGGCCAATTTAGGAACCCAACATTGGACTGAGGGCTGCCGAAGGAAAAAAGAATGGAAACAACAGGAAAAAAATCCCATTTGTTATCATTTTAATGACCAGGTTGCATCTCTACAGTTTACATGTATTGGTCTGCATTCAGTAATGTGCAATAAACACATTTTAATTAATAAATGAGGCTAAACCTGGCAAAACTTGAGAAACATTGCAATGCACACAACATCCCTGGGGTTTTCTGCCCTCTACAGTCAAATTTGGGATATAACAGTCCTGTGTGCAGTACGTTTCAGAATATATGTAAAAACTTATTTAGAACAAGCAGTCAGTCTCAGTGGGCCTTGCTTCCTGTCTTATCAGCATGGACCTTATTCAGGAGCAATTCCAGCTACCAAAGCACCACAGGAAAACCTGCAGAGACAGACAGACAGACAGACAGACAGACAGACAGACACACACACACACACACACACACACACACACACACAGGGAGGGGGAGAACGAGAGAGAGACTTTTAAAATAGAAGCTTAGCAAACAAGTCATCATCATCATTACCTGTCATCAATAAGCTTGTCATTAAGTCACACTGAATATTTGTTACTAGGTCAACATACCTTTTTTTATTAGCATGGGATTTGTGGTGCTGTTTTCAGTTGGCCACGATTCCTCTGATGTCTGGCTCCATCTCCGTCTTTGCGATACGAAGGACAGCATGTAGATGGCCATCTGTCAGCCTGGATCTCAGCTTGGATTTGTTGATGGCCATGGTGGAGAAGGTCTTCTCACAAATGTATGTGCTTCCGAATAAAGAGACCATTCTGATAGCATGCTGGCGAAGTGCAGGGTACGTGGATGGGGAAAGTTCTTTGTAGAACTCGATGAGATTCTTGTCACGATATGCTGCTCTGGCCTCGGAGCTCTCCTGCAGGTCGATGAGCTCAAACTGCATTTCTGCAGGCTCTTCCTCAGGGACACGAAAAAGGATTTTGGAAGATGTTGAATGACTTCTCGTGGTCCCTGAAGTCGGAGAAGCGGTGGTCGAATTCCTCTCTGAGTTTTTTTATGAGGTTATGGTTCTTGTCTCAACGCAGGTGACGTAAAACGTGGCGCCCATCTGTGTCTGTGTCATCTACGAGCGCCTTGCAGGCGGGAAAATGGGTTAGATCTCCCTGTTTGAGCTGTCCCTGTAGCAGTTCAAGTTTTCGCTGGAAAGCTTTGACGTTGTCAAATAGTGAGGAAATGAGCTTCCCATGGCCCTGCAGCTTCACATTGAGATCGCTGAGACAAGTATTCAGGTCAACAAGGAGCGCTAGGTCACAGAGCCATTTAGTGTCACTTAACTGTGTCACATCTTGTCCTTTTGACTCCATGAACTCTCTTATTTCTTTCCTCCGGTTAAATAAACGCTTCAGTGTGGCACCTCTGCTCAGCCACCTGACGGCAGTGAAGTCTATGACGTCACCAAAATCTGCCTCTGATTGCTCCAAAAAAGTCTTGAATTGGTGATGATTCAGACCTCTGGACTTCAGGAAATTAACTGTCTTCACAACAATGTCCATGACATGTTTCATTTCAAGCGTTTGAGCAGCGAGGGCTTCTTGGTGTATTATGCAGTGGTATTTGATTAGTTTCTCACCTCCGTTGTTGGCCACTTTCTCAGAGAGCAGCGACATGGCACCTGTCTTTCTCCCGACCATTGCCAGCGCTCCATCTGTTGTGACACCGACCATAGACGGCAGCTTCACATTGTATGCATTGAGACTGCGACAGGATTGAGATTGGCTCCCTTTCCCAGGCCCTCCACACGTTGTCCCAGTTGCTCTTTGAGATCGTTGGCCAGATCTTCGATTCGTCGTGTCACTGTGTCATTCGACAAACTTATGTCACGGAGCTCCGGGCATACAATGTCGGCCACTTTCAAAATGCAGTCTCGCACAAATTCTCCATCACTGAACGGCTTGCTCCGCCTGGCTATTTCTTGAGCTACCACGTTGCTAGCCTGTGTTACAGCTTCACCGGATTTGGCCAGATTTGTGAAAACTGACTGCTGTGCAGTGTAGCCTCTTTTAAGTTGTTCAAACTTACTGGTACGCTCCTCGCTGGTGAATTTGTCATAGGTTTTATGATTGGTATCATAATGGTGTTTTATGTTGAAGTCCTTGAGCATTGCATTAGCTTGCTTGCAGATCAGGCACATGACTTTATCCGACCCGTCCAACGTTTTTTTCTCGAGGGGCCCGGCTCCGGCTCCATCTTCACAGCTGTGGCCACGGTCTCGTCCCTGAGGCAGAGTGAGGCGGGAGATGCCGTCAGCATCCCAGTGGTGAAAAAAAACATTGCACCGTGGACCTCTGGGAGGGAGGTCAAGTGAGGTCTAAACCACACCGGTAATTACTGCATATCCCTATAGATGCCGCTAAAGACCACGAAACAGAGATTCATCCTTTCAAAGCAATGTACAGTTGGATTAAAACTAACAACTGTAATTCATTGCGGGCCGCCATTGGCCTGCGGGCCGCACTTTGAGAACCTGTGATGTAGAGGAATGTGAATTGACGTTTACACAGCCCTATTTAGAGAGACTGTTAAACGTGAACTGTGACCTGTAACTTGTGACCTCTTTTATGACCTTGTTTTATGACTTGTTTTATGTTGTTTTATGACCTATGTAAGGTAGTGAGTAATCACTGAAGGTAAACATTCTCTTCTAAACAGGAGGGCATGAATGAGGAGCTGTTAGAGTGAAAACACACCCACAGAGACAGATATAAACCAAGCTTTGCTCTTCACTTTGTAACTGACCTGCGTGTTGTTCTGTGAATGCTCCTCTTGTACAAGATTAAACCCTTGTTTGAACTTTGAGCTGACTCCGATCTCCTTCCTCCAGTTCTAAATTAACGCAGAATTATTTTAACAGGAGTCTCATTTTCATGTTGCGCCAGGGTTTCCCCTAGGCCCTGGTCGTACCACCGCTCTATTGTACCTCTTTATTGTACCCCTCTATGTTACCACTCTATTGTATCCCTTTATTGTTCCCCTCTATGTTAACCCTCTATTGTACCCCTTTATTGTATTGGCGTTCAGGAGCTAAAATGAACTACAGAGAGCATCATTTTTTGTCTTTTCTCATGGCTCATGACAGGCTGACACCGACCACTAGGAGTGAAGAGCGCTCTAAAAGAAACCAATCAGCTGTTAGTGAAACACAGCTGTTTTTTTCTCTCATTAGGTCTTCATAAAAGACAAATCCTCTCCCTCTGTCAATTCAATTCAATTCAATTCAATTCAATTCAATTCAATTCATAGGGGCTTTATTGGCATGAAAGTTTAACAACAATGTTGCCAAAGCATCTGTCCAAACATTCGGACATAACATAACAAATAACAACACCAACACAACACCAAGATTGATTTACAAAAATTATATATACAGTATATACAGTGTGTGTGTGTGCGTGTGCCTGCGTGTGTGTGTGTCGGTCACTCACTGTCCCTCAGGGTGTGCATGTTGACACATATTGGGCAGCAGGTTGCCCTGTCTCCTTCTCCCAGGAGTATTTTAATGTTGAGAGGTGGTTCAGCTCTTTGAACTCTGAGATTACAGAGTTGAACTTGTTAAAATAAATGTTCCTGCTTTCGTTGAATGCTTTACATTGTAGGAGAAAGTGCATCTCTGTCTCAGCCTCACCTGTCCAGCAGTGACCACATGTTGTGTTGTCTTTTGGTTGCCGTGATTGTTTGTGTCTTCCTGTTTGGATGGTCAGTTTGTGGTCACTGAGCCTGTACTTGGTGAGCATCTGTCTCTGCTTCCTATCTCTGACAGTAGAGAGATGTTCTGCTCATTCATCATCTCTTTTTAGGGCGAGATAACGTTCTGATCCACTTTGGCTTTTAGTTTCTTCTTTCCAATGTTCCAGGCAGGTTTCTTTACATTGTGTTATAATGTGCTTTCCTCTGATTGGTGTTTGGAGAGCAGTGTTGTTGTGAGGCTGGTCAGACTGTCTGAGAGGGGGCAGTCAGCCTCAGTACCAGCTGACATAGGGGCTCTTTTCTGGGCTCAGCTCTTGAGTCTGGAGGCTTTGGAGTGGAGGGTGTCTCTGGCTGGATTTCAGGTGGTTAAAAGTTGAGCGTTCTCTGTTGGATGTTAATTATCAGTGGGTATCTGCCTCATTCTGCTCTACATGCATTTGTTGGTGTGTGTCTGTGTGTGTGTAAAATGTGTCTGCTGAACTCTGCATGTAAAGACTCTGCTGGATGTTTGTCCCAGCGGGTTCAGCTCTGATGACTGAGTGGACCCAGACTTCACTACCGTACAGCGCAGTGGGCTGGATGACACTATCAAATATGTGAAGCCAGATTTTGACTGGAATTTGGAAATGATAAAATGTTCTCTTAATTGCATGTCGGGCTCTTCCAGCTGTTTCTTTTAGTGCGTTCACTGCCATGTTGAAACTCCTGATGCTGTAATGGTTATACCAAGGTAGCTATAACTCATGCTGCGTTCAATGATACGATTATTTATAGTAAATTGGTTTTTTGTTCTCCTGACTCTGGGGCGTTTTTGAAAGATCATGACATTAGTTTTCTTCATGTTTACTGCCAGGGCCCAGTTCTGACAGTACTTTCCTACTATGTCCAGCTGCTGCTGTAGTCCTTGTTCAGTAGGAGACAGTAGAACAAGGTCATCAGCATAAAACAGAGACTTCACCTCTCTATCTAGGAGGGAGAGGCCAGGAGCAGCACATGGATCCAGCTCACCAGCAAGTTCATTTATATCCACGTTAAATAAAGTCAGACTTAAATTGCAGCCCTGGTGTACTCCTCTTCTCTGGGTGAAGAATTCAGTTTGTTTGTCTCCAATTTTAACAGCACACATATTTTCCAAATACATTGATTTAACCAGATTGTACATTTTGCCCCCTATACCACAGTGTAGAAGCCTGTAATAGAGCCCTTCATGCTAACCCTGTCTCTCTCTATGTCTTTCTCTCTCTATCTCAGTGTTAATGATGCTGACTCGCCCAGTATCAGATTCATCACTAACTGCTGAGTCGGCTGTGAAATGAAATCATACCTGTAAACCTCGGTGGGCTGATTTTGTCTTAATTTATCTTTGTATAAAAGCTGATTGCTCACATTTATTCTGTGGCTGTTCATCTCCGTGGCCAGAGGACTCGTGTGTTTTAGTTCAGAGTCGAAGCTCTTTTATTGGACAGGAAGTTTGGAGACAGCAGGTTGGCTCGGAGGTGTGTGCTGCTGAGCCAAAAATGTTAAATGAGTTTTTAGAGAAAATGGTTGTGATGAGATTCACTGCAGTATTAAATGATTTCTTTAAGTACTCTGATTACAGACTTCAGTCTGATTATAACACAGGAACCTGTCTCTGGATCAGTGGACAGTCCTGTGCTCATGTTTACTTTGCAAATGAACTGTAGCAGCTAATAACAATTCTATCAAATTTACACTTAACCTGATCAAATATGTAATAAAACAGAATAATGTAATAAAATGTACTGATGACTGATAATGTAGGCCAATACCTTACAAGATGATACCTACCATCATACCTAAAAAGATGATGTCATGATTTTGATGATGATGTAATAATAAAAAAAGTTGGAAATCTAAAATTTGCAAGCAAAACTGTCAGATCGCTTTAATCCAGAGCTCACACACACGCACACTAACGCACATGCACACACACACACACACGCGCACACGCACAGGCAAAAATATGTAGATAGACCATTACAGCTCTCCATTATTCCCCTCTGTTGTACGTTGTAGCGTTCAGGAGCTAAAATGAACTACATGTACCCCTCTATGTTACACCTCTATGTTACCTCTCTATTTTACCCCTCTGTTGTACCCCTCTATGTTACCTCTCTATTTTACCCCTCTGTTGTACCCCTCTATGTTACCTCTCTATTGCACCCCTCTGTTGTACCCCTCTGTTGTACCCCTCTGTTGTACGTTGTAGCATTCAGGAGCTAAAATGAACTACATGTACCCCTCTATGTTACCCCTCTGTTGTACCCCTCCACAACGTGTTTATCTTGTTTAATCCAGATTAGCTGCATTACTCCACAGTGTTTCTCCCACATGCTCCTCGTTAGGAGTCACTGTATCAGTTCAAACAGCGATGAATGACTGAATGTTTCAGGAGTATTTAGGTGGCTGATATTTATCAGTGAGCACAGTACGATGTGGATCCTTGATCTGGTGATTTAACTATGGTCAATCAGTTATGGGTGGTGATACAGAGCTATATAGTTTGATGTTGGATTAGGTTTGATTGAATCAAAGGGGACGGTTGGGCCTTGGCGGAGGTGTGCGCTCTACTGGGAGCTATTCAATTTGGTTCTGTTTCAATCATTTCTTTATTTACACATTGGTCTACTGACCAACAGTGAACTCATACATCTTGTTCTCATTTCTAACAAATAAACCTTCTTTTCTTTGTTGTGGCCTGAGAGCAGAACATTTGTGTCATAATCTTATAAAATATAATTGTCTCTGTGCTGAGGTTCAGTTTTTATTCAGTCTGCAGAGTTGTAGCTCCGTTTTAAAAGCAGTCTGAATCTTCATCTCACTAAAAGCTCAGCAGAGTCCAGAGTCAGACAGATCAATGAGTCCTGCTGCCTGCTGGCTCTGACCCAGCCTACATCCATCATATCCACCACTGAATACATTACACTGTTCACTGTTTACATCCAACATTTAGGTAATCACTGCTCCACCCAATCACCCAGGCCCACAGCCAGCTGGACGCTATGCTGGTCCACCTCCACCTCCACTGATACACCTCCACCAGGTTCAGATCTGTGTGTTGATGAAGTCCAGAGGATCTCCGACCATTTATCTGTCAGCTGAACTTGGTGCTACATGACCAATGAAAACAGAGACATAGGGCTGTGGTGTTCCCTTCTGTTCAAGGGGTAGAAAACCTACAACAACCAGAATCCACTGCGTCGCAACAGGCCATAAACACTCCTGCTGATAGGTGATGTACTGCAAGGGGGGCGGTGCTTAGTTTGGGCTCGGAGTCCACTTTGAAACAGGAAACAGTGTAGCAGCCAGTCTGTAACAAACAATGCAGCTAAACAGTCACTAAAATATGTTTGTGAAAACATTTGAGAAATAGGCAGCGTGGTACCAGAATCTGGTTATAGTTGATCAGACAGTTTGATCAGAGATCAGTGAGACGGCCCTCACTGATCAGAGAGAGAGATCCGACTATACACTTTGTGTCCGTGTACTGGCGGAGAACAACAATCTTTAGTTCCAACAGGCGACAATTTTAACGTAATTTGGAAGATTTTGCTGGTTAAAAAGTGGAGGCTCTCTGGGAGGAACGTCAACACTGTTCATTCACATAAACTACAAGACTGTAGTGATACAAAAAAACCCGGCAAAGTTCCTATTTAAAGGTAAAACACAAATCTGATCAATCTGACAAAATGTGTTTTCTTAACATAACTAATAACATCAATGAGCATCGTTGATGAGTGTCTTTTAAATGTTTTTTTTAAATAGACAGTCATGTTTTGATCAGAACATTCTAGAAACTAACTCAACTCATCTCTCTTATGGACAAACTGATTATTAATCAGCTGATATATATCGATAAACCTCTAATGAGCTAATGTCAGCTGATCATCCAGGCTGCAACAATAAACCTGTTTATATTCGACACTCAGCTGTCAGATATTCTCATCGAGTTCACAGCAACAGGATGTTTATCTGTTGTTGTTGCTGACGTGTGATGCCTTCACTGTCAACATGATGCCCCCCCCCCCCCATGTCACAGTGGTGGTCTATGAGGAGAGGTCAAAGGTCAGCTGATGTAATTGTTGTTGGAGATTGAATTAACTGAAGGTCACGGTTATTACAGCACTGATGCATACTGGGTAAATATGGCAGCCTGCCAGGTCAGTTTCACCAAGTGTTACAGAGCGCGACAAACAGCATTATCTGTCAACACACAAATACACACACACACACACACACACACACACACACACACACACACACACTGAGCTTATTCGGAGTATCTGGTTGGATGAGGAGGTGAAAATAAAAAACATGATTTTCAGTCTGCAGAAGTTTTATTTGTCAGTCAGTTTGACTGCTTTTATCTGTTAGTTCTGATAAAACTGTTCCATATATAATAAATCTGACAAAATGAGATCAGATATATATATAAAGATAAAAGCAGAGAGGTGAGAGGAGCACTGAGTGACTGTTGCAGCATCAGCTGAGTTCATGAAGAGGAAAGAGATCAAAGAGGAAACATCTGCAAGTTCACAGGATCCTGCACAGTCACAGTGTCAGGACGAGACGTCATCATCCATCTTAAGCCCCCGAGTCCCCCAAATACTCGGAAACTGTAGACTGAACTGTACTGAACTGTAATGAACTGTATCAAACTGTATTTAATTGTACTGAACAATATTAAATTGTACTGAACTGTATTAAATTGTACTGAACTGTATTAAATTGTACTGAACTGTATTAAATTGTACTGAACAGTACTGAACTGTATTAAATTGTACTGAACTGTATTAAATTGTACTGAACTGTATTAAATTGTACTGAACTGTATTACATTGTACTGAACTGTATAACATTGTACTGAACTGCACTGAACTGTATTACATTGTACTGAATTGTACTCAACTGTATTAAATTGTACTGAACTGTATTAAATTGTACTGAACAGTACTGAACTGTATTAAATTGTACTGAACTGTTTTAAATTGTACTGAACTGTACTGAACTGTACTGAATTGTACTGAACTGTATTACATTGTACTGAACTGTATAACATTGTACTGAACTGCACTGAACTGTATTACATTGTACTGAATTGTACTCAACTGTATTAAATTGTACTGAACTGTATTAAATTGTACTGAACAGTACTGAACTGTATTAAATTGTACTGAACTGTATTAAATTGTACTGAACTGTATTAAATTGTACTGAACTGTACTGAACTGTACTGAATTGTACTGAACTGTATTACATTGTACTGAACTGTGCTGAACTGTAATACATTGTATTAAACTGTAATAAAATTGTACTGAACTGTACTGAACTTCATCAAATTGTTCTTAACTGTATTGAACTGTATTAAATTGTACTGAACTGTACTGAACTGTATTAAATTGTACTGAACTGTATTAAATTGTACTGAACTGTATTAAATTGTACTGAACTGTACTGAACTGTATTAAATTGTACTGAACTGTGCTGAACTGTATTACATTGTACTGAACTGTATTAAATTGTACTGAACTGTATTACATTGTACTGAACTGTACTGAACTTCATCAAATTGTTCTTAACTGTATTGAACTGTATTAAATTGTACTGAACTGTACTGAACTGTATTAAATTGTACTGAACTGTACTACATTGTACTGAACTGTACTGAATTGTACTGAACTGTATTACATTGTACTGAACTGTACTGAACTGTATTAAATTGTACTGAACTGTACTACATTATACTGAACTGTACTGAACTGTATTAAATTGTACTGAACTGTATTACATTGTACTGAACTGTACTATATTATACTATATTGTACTTTACTTAACTATATTACATTATACCGTACAGTACTATGTTGTACTAGACTGTACTAAACTGTACTATGCTGCAATAGACTGTACTCTAGTGTACTCTACTGTAATAGTACTATGGTACTATATTATACTGTACCGCACTATAATGTCCTAGACTGTACTAGACTGTACTACGCTTTACTATATGGTACTATATTATACTGTACTGCACTATATTGTACTAGACTGTACTATGCTGTACTATATGGTACTAGACTGTACTATGCTGTACTATATTATATTATACTGTACTGCACTATATTGTACTAGACTGTACTATGCTGTACTATATGGTACTATATTATACTTTACTATATTATATTATACTGTACTGTACTATGTTGTACTAGACTGTACTCTACTGTATTCTACTGTACTATATGGTACTATATTATTCTGTACTGCACTATATTGTACTCGGCTGTACTAGATAGATAGATAGATAACTTTATTAATCCCCAAGGAGAAATTAGGTTATCATAGCAGCCGGTACATTCAAGTACAATACAATCAAAATATAAGGGCAAATATAGAAACAATAAAGTACTATATACAATATAAAAAACAATAAAATACTATATACAATAAAATGCTTAAGCAGTTACAAAATAAGACAAAATACTGAGGTAAATAAAATAAAATGCTGAGCTAAGTGGAACTTAGTGAAACTTAAGGTGCAAGAGAAATAAGGTGCAGTTCCATTTACAGGGATAATAATTATTTAAAGCGCAATAAATTATTTGTGTGTTCTTGAGTGAGAAGTTGAAAAGTCTGATGGCACCAGTTAGGAATGATTTCCTGTGCCGTTCCTTAAGGCAGCAGGGTTGAAGGAGTCTGTTGCTGAAGCTGCTCTTAAGCTTGTCCAGAGTTTTGTGGAGGGGGTGAGAGACATTGTCCATGATTGCCAGCAGTTTTGCCAGCATCCTGTCCTCTGCTACCTCCTCCAGGGTGACAGGCTTAAGGCCAACAACAGACCCTGCCTTTTTGATGAGTTTATTTAGTCTGTTTGCGTCCTGCGCCTTGATGCCTGCACCCCAGGACACCACAGCAAAGAAGATGGTGCTCACAACAACAGACTGATAGAACATCTGGAGCATCCGGTTGCAGACATTAAAGGACCTGAGCCTCCTCAGGAAGTAAAGCCAGCTCAGGCCCCCCCACAGTTTTGTAATCTCACATACTGCGGTCTGCCCGTCAGATAGTCATCAACCCATGTGACGAGGGGAGAATCCACCTGCATGTTCTCCAGTTTGGCCTTCAGCAGCCTGGGCTGGATGGTTCTGAAGGCGCTGGAGAAGTCGAAGAACATTGCAGGGGTTAGTGTGGGGCTGGTGTGGGGCTGTGGGGGGGTTGTATCCTGAAGTGTTTGCTCAGAGGAGCAGCAGGGGGGCAGCTGGGGTTAAAAAACAGGTTGAACTCGTTTGCTCATTGTTCATTTCCCTCAGCTGTTCCTCCACCTTTCCTCTGGAAGCCGGTAATCTCTCTCATCCCACTCCACATGTCCCTGGTGTTGTTGTTCTCCAGTTTGTATTCCAGTTTTCTCCTGTAGTTGTCCTTACTCTCCCTGATGCTATGTTTGAGTTCTCTCTGAACACGCTAGAGCTCTGCTCAGTCCCCTGACCTAAAGGCCCTCTTTTTCTCATTGAGTAGGGCCTTTAGGTCGCTGGTAACCCAGGGTTTGTAGTTGGAGTAGCAGCGGACCTCTTTAGTGGGGATGGTGTTGTCCATGCAGAACCCAATGTATTCAGAGATGCAGTCAGTTAGGCCATCAATGTCCTCGCCGTGTGGTTTGTACAGGGCATCCCAGTCAGTGGCTTCCAGGGCACCCTGCAGTGATTCCATGGCCTCGGGAGACCATTTCCTCACAGTCCTCACTGTCACTGGTTGCTGCTGAACCACAGGCTTGTATGATGGGGAGAGCATGACGAGGTTGTGGTCTGACCTGCCCAGGGGAGGGAGGGCGGTGGAGCTGTATGCATCTTTAACATTTGCATACAGCAGATCTATAGTTTTATTGTTCCTAGTTGTACATTTGACAAACTGGCGAAACATTGTGAGTGTGGATGAGAGAGAGACGTGGTTGAAGTCACCTGTGATGATGACAAAGGCTCCGGGTTGTCTCGTCTGAAGTGGCGTGGTCACCGCGTGGATGACGTCACATGCTGCTTCTGCATTCCCAGATGGTGGAATGTAAACAGTGATGGGTTAGGCGATGACACTTGTAAACTCCCGTGGCAAATAATATGGACGCAGTTCGATGGCAAAGAGCTCATTGTCCAGGCTGCAGAAGCGCTCTTTAACAGAGATGTGCCCGGGGTGACACCACCTGTTGTTCACGAGCATGGCAAGCACTCCTCCTTTCTTCTTGCCACTTGCGGTGGTGTCTCTGTTGGCTCAGACCACATGGAAGCCGGGGATGGTGGCGTTGGAGTCCGGTATCTGCTCGTGTAGCCACGTTTCCGTGACCCACATGATACTGGACTCTCTGTACTCCCTCTGCGTCCTGGTGAGCGCTTCCAGTTCATCCAACTTATTTGCGAAGGACCTTACGTTTCCAGTAATGACTGCAGGGATGCAGGTTTTAAACTTCTGACTCTTCCTTCTCTGTTTAACCCCCGCTCTGCAGCCTCGCGGTCTCCTCCGTAGCTCCTCCGGTACTGTGGGTCTCTCCCCGGTCACCAGGAGAGACCAAAGTACAAAAAAAGTAACCAGGAGATATCCAAACCGGTGAAGAAGCATCTTGTTGTGTGGATAGTGTGTTAATCCACAGCGCAGTGTACAAATAAGAAATAAAAACAAGCTAAAAATACAATAAAAACTCAATAAAAAATACGAAGTTCCGGGAGCTGCTACGATAGGCTGCCACTGGCACGGCGCCATCTTGATGACTATCAAACTATGTGGTACTATATTATACTGTACTGCATTATATTGTACTAGACTATACTAGACTGTACTATATGGTACTATATTATACTGTACTGCACTATATTGTACTAGACTGTACTATATTATACTGTACTACATTACATTGTACTAGAATGTACTATATGGTACTATATTATACTGTACTGCATTATATTGTACTAGACTGTAGTAGACTGTACTATATGGTACTATATTATACTGTACTGCACTATATTGTACTAGACTGTACTAGACTGTACTCTCAGACTTGATGAAGTCCTCCATCTGAAGACAGCGGTGAGGAAATGAAAACTATAAAACTGAGAAGATGACTTCAGTTCAACATCATCAACGCTGAAGTGAAAATAATGAAGTGGACCTGAGTTGAACCTGTCTCAGTTTGTGAAACATGAGTATTAATGTGAGGGTCACCTCTGAGGTATTATTGTTATTATATCGTCAGTGACTGAAGAGACTGAGTGAACTGAGCTGCTGTGCCGAAACAGTAATAATGTAAGGCTTCACCTCTGAGCTCTGACTGCAGATCTGTGAGGCTGGAGAGAAAAGCTCTTTATGCTTCAGAGACGTCAGCAGCTGCACGCTGAAGATACTGAAACCCAAAATAAACCAGCAGCAGCATGGAGACACTGAACACACAGAAACATCTGGATTTCTGACACAAACAGCTGTCCACTCACATCTTAGTAAGCTGTCAGTTCAAATGATCCACAGAATCATTAATAAGAGATCAATAAGAACTTATTAACCCGTCCGATACCATCTGTTAGGAGTCATCAATAAAACAGCACATCTGAATAAATTCAATTCAAATTCAATCTGAAAGTTTTCTCAGAGTGTGCAGTGAAACCTGAGTCAAACCTGACCTGACCACTCTTATCCTGACAGATTATAAGAAGAGGTGTGAAAAGATTGCCTCAGTGCACATGAGGCAGTGACAGTAAGGAAACAATATCAGAGCTGACTGACATCAACAAACACAGTGTGAGCGATGGTCACCACGACAAAACAACGCTCAGCTGTACACATTAAAATCCATACGCTCAAATGTCTTTGAAATGGGACTGGGCTTTTTAATTCCACAATTTATAGCTACGATACGACCACTAGCTTATAGCTACGATACGACCACTAGCTTATAGCTACGATACGACCACTAGCTTATAGCTACGATACGACCACTAGCTTATAGCTACAATACGACCACTAGCTTATAGCTACGATACGACCACTAGCTTATAGCTACAATACGACCACTAGGACTATCACTACACCACTCTATAGACTTTAGACTTTAGACTTTTATTCATCCCACATCGGGGAAATTCACTTGTTACAGTAGCAGGTAGACAGACATACAATAAGTACAAGAGCAGGTAGACAGACATACAATAAGTACAATGGACATTAAACAAGTAGATTTAAAAATACTAAAAAGGATTTAGATAAGAGAAAGAAAATATAAATATGTAAAAAAAAATCAAAAAATGGTATTATTGCACAGGATAATTGCACAAGATGGCGGAGGTAGAAGTGGTATAGTAGTGCAAGGTAAGTAGGTGCTTATGGTGCTACATTAAGGGTATTGGTGTTGAACAGTCTGACAGCAGTTGGAATGAATGACCTGCGGTAGCGTTCCTTTTTACACCGTGGGAGAAGCAGTCTGTTGCTGAAGGAGCTCATGTAGGGGGTGAGAGGGGTTGTCCATAATTGATGTCAGCTTGGCTAACATCCTCCTCTCACCCACCTCCTCAATGGAGTCCAGAGGACAGTCCAAGACTGAGCCAGCCCTTTTGACCAACTTATTGAGTCTCTTCCTGTCCCTCTCTCTATAGACACACTATCTCAGGCATTTCATGAAAGAGAGAGACATAAGGACAGACAGAAAAAGACAGACACACAGACAGACACACAGACAGACAAACAGATGAGAGATGGTTAATTATTCTGTTCTGCGCTGTGATTGGACGGCACTATCAGACAGGGGACACATCCTCCTTCTCTAATCACACACACACACACACACACACACACACACACACACACACACACACACACACGCAGACAAAGACACACACACAGACACACACACACACACAGACAGACACACACACACGCAGACACACACACTTTCCTTCTTCTTCTATTCCAGTCCAGCAGCAGCTGAGAAGCTTGATAATGAAATCTGTTCTCTGCTGAACCTCAGATCAACATCCTCCTGCTCTTCGTCCTCACTGTGAAATATGTATACACACACACACACACATATATATATATATATATATATAGATATATACATATATATATATATATATATATATACATATATATATACACTGATCAGCCACAACATTAAAACCACTGACAGGTAACATGAATAACATTGATCATCTCATCACAATGCGATGTTCTGCTGGGAAACCTTGGGTGCTGGCATTCACTTCACACGCACCACCCATCCAAACACTGTTGTGGACCAAGTACACCCCCTCATCACAACAACACTACCCGATGGCAGTGGCCCCCCAGCAGGACAATGTGCCCTGACACACCGCAAACACTGCTCAGGAACAGCTCGAGGAACACAATAAGGTCTGTAAGACATGCTGGAGCAGGTCTGATCCATGGAGGCCCCACCCCCCAACATACAGGACCCAGAGGATCCACTATAAAACACCCTGGTGCCAGACACCACAGGACACCCTCAGAGGTCTAAAGTCCATGTCTTGACAGGTCAGAGCTGTTTTGGCTGTGTCTGTTGAATTCCAACACAAGCACACCTCATTCTACTTAATGAGGTACTGATTAGTTGCTCACCTGAACCAAATCTTATTTAATGAGGAAAAGTATAAAAACCACTGCTGTGGTCATCACTATCCTCTTGCAATAGGACCCTGATGGCAAACACAGTGCTAGTAGTACCTCAAAAGTAATTGGAATCAAAAAGTAACTATTGACCATGCCAAAATAGTTGAAAAGAAAAGTTTTGAGTGAGGAAAAGAAGGGTTCAATCCTGGCCTGACTGGCAGAGGGATACAGTGAGCGTCAGGTTGCTTCCATCCTTAAAATTTCTAAGACAGCGGTTCATAAGAACAAGGTCAAGCAGCAGACATTGGGGACAACAAAGCTACAGACCAGCAGAGGGACGACTCTCCACTGAGCGGGATGACCTTCAACTCATTCGAATGTCACTCAGCAATCGTAGGATGACATCAAGTGACCTACAAAAAGAATGGTGAATGGCAGCTGGGGTGAAGAGCACGGCGAGAACGGTTTGGAAACAGGCTCCGAGGGGCTCAATGAGAAGCAAAGAAGAGCCAGGCTGAGGTTTGCAGAAGACCATAGAGACCTAGGAGGACTTGAGTAAGGTAATCTTCTCTCATGAGTCCAATTTTCAGCTTTGCCCAAAACCTGGTCATCTAATGGTTAGACAGAGACCTGGAGAGGCCTACAAGCCACAGTGTCTCGCACCCACTGTGAAGTCTGGTGGAGGATCGGTGATGATCTGGGGGTGCTTCAGCTTCAGCAAGGCTGGAATCGGGCAGATTCATGTTTGCGAAGGACACATGAATCAAGCCACGTACAAGGTTATCCTGGAAGAAACCTTGCTTCCTTTTGCTCTGACACTGTTCCCCAACTCTGAGGATTGTTTTTTCCAGCAGGACAATGCTCCATGCCACACAGCTAAGTCAATCAAGGTGTGGATGAAGGACCACCGGATCAAGACCCTGTCATGGCCAGCCCAATCTCCAGACCCGAACCCCATTGAAAACCTCTGGAATGTGATCAAGAGGAAGATGGATGGTCACAAGCCATCAAACAAAGCTGAGCTGCTTGAACTTTTGTGCCAGGAGTGGCATAAAGTCACCCAGCCGCAATGTGAATGACTGGTGGAGAGCATGCCAAGACACATGAGAGCTGTGATGGACAATCAGGGTTATTCCACCAAATATTGATTTCTGAACACCAAGTTAAAACATTAGTATTGTGTTGCTTATAAATGAATCTGAACTTGTTTTCTTTGTTTCATTTGAGGTCTGAAAACACTGCATCTTTTCTGTTATTTTGACTATTTGTCATTTTCTGTAAATAAATGCTCTAAATGTAAATATTTAGGGCCCGAGCAGGAAACCTGCAAGGTCCCTATTGTTTTTGGAATGATTATTATTATTTTATTTATTTGTTTTTTTTCTTTGTCGAAAAAGGATCGCATTTTTCACTGCCTGAACGTGGATGAAAACGTGATTTTATTTGGCAAACACATTAGGCTTGGCGAAAAATTTCAAAATCTATGGCCGTCGTGAACTTCCACCACTAGGTGGCGCTATAATCAAGGAAAGTGCGTTTTGGCTCATAGCTCCCACAGACTTTGTTGCACATTCAAAAACCTTATATCCACGTGTTCCCTGAATTGTGTTGAATCTTGTGATATAGGCCACGCCCATTTCTGGTTACCTAATTTTTTCGCAAATTCGCAAAATGTTGCAAACCTACTTTTGCTAACTCCTCCCAGGCAATTTCACCTATTTGCACCAAACTTTGCACACAGCATCTGTGGACTCTCCTGACCCTTGATATTCTTAAGAATACTCAAGTTATTAAATAACAACTTCCTGTACATTTTGTTCCAAACAGGAAGTGTTGCATATCTCCACATTGGTCTGTCCGAATGACATGAAACTCAGGTTACTACTTCCACATGAGACCCTAAGGCTCTGTGCAAAATTGTGGACGATGACCGCTAGGTGGCGCTCTTTAAATTCAAGTATTTTATATCCCAACATCGGTGGGTCGGATTAACGCAAAACTTTACAGTTATTGTCAATGCCCTCCTGAGGATAGCTGACAAAGGTGTTACCGATCCGCCACTATATGGCGCTTTGGTGGCAGTCTAATTTTATATTTGGCACTGTGCCCACACCATAACAATTATGTCAATGAAATTCATAGGGGTGGTATAGACTGGCCCCTGTAACTCACACACCATAAATGACCAGCAGGTGGCGCTATTATCAAGACAAAAAAGTTTTTGCCTGATAACTCCCACATAATATGTTGCACATTTTTAAACCTTATATCTACATATTCCCTGAATTCAGCTGAATTGTGTGATGTAGGCCACGCCCACTTTCGCGCTACATTTTCATTTGCAAATACGCAAAATGTCGCAAACATACTTTTGCTAACTCCTCCAAGGCAATTTCACCTATTTGCACCAAGCTTTGCACACAGCATCTGTAGACCCTCCTGATAAAAAAGAATTTTGATATTCCAAAGAATACTCAAGTTATTAAATAACAACTTCCTGTACATTTTGTTCCAAACAGACAGTCTTGCATATCTTGCCAAAATACGGTCCCATTACCACAAAACTTTTGCTAATTGTGTTCCATGGCCCGATGACGGTTTGTGCAAAATTTGGTGCAAATCGGCCAATAGGTGGCGCTTTTATTACTAAATGACGAAAGAACCGCTTGACTGCATTCACTTTTGATTGTAAATTCAGGGTTTCTCCAACAGATGGCAGTGCTGGCTGGCTAATGGATACAAACCTCTGTTTAAGAGTCTGTAGGGTCACGCAGTGTAGTTGTCTCATTATTTGTTCTTCATGTAGATGTCAGGGAGTTCGTCGGACTTCAGCGTACATTTTTTAATACCGACAGCAGCACGCCACAATGCACGTGGACTGCAAGGGCCCGTTCATCGCTGCTTGCAGCTTTAATTTTATTTGGAAATTGGGAGAAATGTTGTCGGTATTTGATAGAATAAAACAAAACTGTTCATTTTACTCAAACACATACCTATAAATAGTAACATCAGAGAAACTGATAATTTTGCAGTGGTCTCTTAATTTTTTCCAGAGCTGTATATATGTACAATCATGTGATATTTAATATCTAATTGCGACTAATCGCATGATTGTATATATATATATATATATATATATATATATATATATATATATATATATATATATATATATATATACATGGACGTCAGAACTATTTTCTGAGAGGGGGGGCGGGATTTTTGTTGGGAGGGGCGGGGGAAGCACGCACACTTATCAATGATGAAGGACTTGATCTGAAGTTATTTTATAATAGCATGCAGTTATAAGAGAACTAGAATGGATGAACACGGCATCTTTATTGTTAAGAAAATGAAACTTTGATAACTAAATCAGACCATTTAAGGAACATAACAGCATTATTTTTACCCTTGAATGACAAAAAGAAAAAAGAAGAGTCTGCGCTCCTGACTCAGGGCCTTCATGCATTTCCAAAAGTGGATCTTCTCTCAGTTGACCTACTGATGAAGATTTTAAGCAGGGTCGAGACATCGCTATCATCCATAAGGTCACTGTGAGCATTCATAATGGCCAAATGTGTTAGTCTCTCCTGCGTCATGGTGTTGCGCAGCCAGGTTTTCAGCCTGCGCAAGGCTGAGAAAGAGCGCTCGGATGCCGCAACAGATATGGGCAGGGCCAGACAGAGCTTAATGAGCTTCTCCACCTCCGACAGCATGGAGCGGGTTTGGGGCTGCAAGGTTTGCAGGATGGACACAACATATGTAGTCAGGCAGGCTGCATATCACATCAAAAGCATAGATCTATGCATTAATTATCTTTTTATTTTGGATGGGAGTTCCGACGTCTATGTATATATACAATCATGCGATTAGTCGCTGTTCATGTTCCTGTTCACCTGTTCACCTGTTCATGTTCCTTCAGTCAGCAGGAGTCGTCTGTTAGCTTGAAGCTAGCTGTGTGCAGAGGAGGAGTTCTCACTCTGATGTTTATTTATGGCACAGAGAAGCTTCCTGCTGCTGTGAGAGCAAAGCCTTCTGGGAGAACAGCTGCTCTGCTTTAGACAGAAAATTTAATCTGATGTACAAACGACTTGAATCAGCTGAAAACCAGCCAATCAGCTGAGAGTAGAGCTGCTGCTGGTTGATTTTAAACTTTATTTCTTCTTCAGTGGTGATGCTTCTGTCATTTATATGTTCACAACACTAAGAGACGACTGAAAACAAGAAGAAAGGACGAAAACGTCTTCATCACTATAACAACAAAAACATCACATTTAGAAAAGAACAAATAAGTCAAACACAAACACATACACAAAACACAACAAGAAGATACAACACAGTTTTTAGAGAAAGTCATGAACACGATGAAACCAAGAAACACTGGAACAATCCAGCCCGTGACTCAGGTCTCTGATCCAACATGGCAACTGAACAGAGGAGGACCACAGGACCACAGTTAAAGACTGGAACAGAGACCAGGACCACAGCTGAGGAATGCAACAGAGACCAGGACCACAGCTTAAGACTGGAACAGAGAGCAGGACCACAGCTTGAGCTGGGACAGAGACCAAGACCACAGTTAAAGACTGCAACAGAGACCAGGACCACAGCTTAAGACTGGAACAGAGAGCAGGACCACAGCTTGAGCTGGGACAGAGACCAGGACCACAGCCTTAGACTGGAACAGAGACCAGGACCACAGCTTAAGACTGGAACAGAGACCAGGAGCACAACTGAGGACTGTAACAGAGACCAGGACCACAGTTAAAGACTGGAACAGAGACCAGGACCACAGCTGAGGACTGCAACAGAGACCAAGACCACAGTTAAAGACTGGAACAGAGACCAGGACCACAGCTGAGGAATGCAACAGAGACCAGGACCACAGCTTAAGACTGGAACAGAGAGCAGGACCACAGCTTGAGCTGGGACAGAGACCAGGACCACAGCCTTAGACTGGAACAGAGACCAGGACCACAGCTTAAGACTGGAACAGAGACCAGGAGCACAACTGAGGACTGTAACAGAGACCAGGACCACAGTTAAAGACTGGAACAGAGACCAGGACCACAGCTGAGGACTGCAACAGAGACCAAGACCACAGTTAAAGACTGGAACAGAGACCAGGAGCACAACTGAGGACTGTAACAGAGACCAGGACCACAGTTAAAGACTGGAACAGAGACCAGGAGCACAACTGAGGACTGTAACAGAGACCAGGACCACAGCTTAAGACTGGAACAGAGACCAGGAGCACAACTGAGGACTGTAACAGAGACCAGGACCACAGTTAAAGACTGGAACAGAGAGCAGGACCACAACTGAGGACTGTAACAGAGACCAAGACCACAGTTAGACTGGAACAGAGAGCAGGACCACAACTGAGGACTGCAACAGAGACCAAGACCACAGTTAGACTGGAACAGAGACCAGGACCACAGCTTAAGACTGGAACAGATACCAGGACCACAGCTGAGGACTGCAACAGAGACCAAGACCACAGTTAAAGACTGGAACAGAGACCAGGAGCACAACTGAGGACTGGAACAGAGACCAGGACCACAGCTTAAGACTAGAACAGAGACCACATCAGTCCACCTGTTGATCTTACCTCCATCTGACCCTCATGGTGGCCCAGACTCTGAGAGACTCAGTGACAGCAACTCAGTCCAGCCTGAAGGTTGGGGGTTAGTGTGAGTGGAGAACCATAACCTTATCCTGCCATCAACTGTCCCAGTGGTCACTGGAGGTCCAACATCCTGAGTTCACCACATCGACTCTCTCAACACCTCGACTGCAGTTTCAGATCCTGTGACAGGAAGTTCAACACCCTCTGAGAACATGTTGGACTGCCTGAACACAGACTCCAGCCACACATGGAGCCAGCAAACTTCCACGATCCCTCCTGGATCCCTGCAAGAATAAACAGCTGCTCCACTGATCCAGTACCAGGACAGAATCCACATCAGTCCTCCTGACATCTGTCAGGGTTAATCCTTCCAACTCTGCTTGTGTTCAACTTATTTGAATGATTTTTTCTTGTAGTTATCTCAGTCAGTACCTCCACCTTCATCACACACTGAGCAGAAAGTTTCCACTCTTGTTCATCACGTCCTTTATCCTCACCTGTCTGTCAGAGAGAGGACCAATCATTTAAACCAACAACAGTCGGTGTCGGTGCCGAGAGAGAGACTGAAGCAGACGTCAGAGAGTGGGAGTGACAGCAGGATAATCCTCCTCTGATCAAAGAGTTTCTAAACAGGAAATAAATGTTTGTGTTTGTGAAGGTTTTCACTTCATCAGAAAAACATCCAGCAGCTCAAAGTCACACTGGATTTATTTCTGAGTCTGTGAGAGGAAACACTGCTGCAGGATTCACACTTCACATGAGACAAACACATGAAAATACAACAACAACAAACTCAGAGCTCTCTGGGGAAAAATATAATAACCTCACTCTGATGTAACTGTGAAGAAATAAAAAGGTTTCCATCGGGAGCTGCAGACTGTTCATTCTCAACAAACTGAGCTTTTTCTCTGTGTTGTGGTTAAAGAATAACCTCTCAGCTGGTTTCCCCACACATTGTGCTCAATGATAACACATCGATATGAGTGAAATATTGTCACTGAAATTAGGGAAAATACACAAAATCAACATCATTACAACAAACTCAACCCGTAATGTTATTTATTATTCTGCCTTTTTATAGTGAAGTCAGATTGTTTTCTCACAGCCTGCAAATAAATGTTCAGAGAGGTTTAACAAGATCAACGAGATCAACAACGTGATCAACAACGAGGTCAACAACGAGATCAACAACGAGGTCAACAACGAGGTCAACAACGAAGTCACCAATGAGATCAACAACAAGATCAACAACAAGGTCAACAACGTAATCAACAACAAGATCAACAATGTGATCAACAACGTGATCAACAACAAGGTCAACAACGAGATCACCAACGAGATCAACAACAAGGTCAACAACAAGGTCAACAACAAGGTCAACAATGAAATCAACAACAAGATCAACAACAAGATCAACAACAAGGTCAACAACAAGATCAACAACGAGGTCAACACCGAGATCACCAACGAGATCAACAACGAGATCAACAACAAGATCAACAACAAGGTCAACAACAAGATCAACAACGAGGTCAACAACAAGATCAACAACGAGGTCAACAACAAGATCAACAACAAGGTCAACAACAAGATCAACAACGAGGTCAACAACAAGATCAACAACGAGGTCAACACCGAGATCACCAACGAGATCAACAACAAGATCAACAACAAGATCAACAACAAGGTCAACAACAAGGTCAACAAAGAAATCAACAACAAGATCAACAACAAGATCAACAACAAGGTCAACAACAAGATCAACAACAAGGCTGAAAAAAGCTTATCTCTTGTATTGAACTTGAACTGTTTTTAAAGAGAGTCAAAGATTCTGATGCGAAACAGAGAACATGTTTAATTTATTTTATTTTTCTAATTTATCAATTAGTTATTACATAAAATATTTATATTGCTCATTGAAAAAATAGGGTTAGGGTTAGGGTTAGGGTTAGTACTACTAAAGTAATATATTTAGGTCTTTTTCAATGAAGGTCTTATGCTGGTCATGTAAGTGGTGGTGAGGCAGCACAACAGCGCTCTCTATGGACGAGGCACCACTGATCTAACTGCTCTTTATGTGTCTGTCTGAGTCTCATCTGATGAACCTGAACAACACAAAGTTAATGACTCCTCTTTCAATCATTGTTCTTTGATTTGATCAAAGTTAAACGATCTAATCTGGAGCCGTCAAGCACACGTCATGTTGACTTTTTGTTTTTACTTCTTTATAAAATGTGGTATGAGATTTTCTCAACAGATAAAGAACAACCTTGAAAACAGGTGAGTTTGTTATTATTCAGTTAGTGTGATGTTACAGAATAAATAACCTACTTTAGTTTTTAGACTGAATATAAATATTTCTGATCTCTGTTATCTGCTGGAGATGTTTTTTCACTGACGTCTGAGAGCCTGAAGGCAACTCAGGGCTGTGTGTGTGTGTGTGTGTGTGTTAACCCGTGTTAATGAACGTGAACTGAATTTACTGGAAGCTGGTGTTTCTTGTTTGTCCCACAGGACCTGAACACATCGTCACTACATGGTGGTCCAGTCTGTGTGTGTGTGTGTGTGTGTGTGTGTGTAGGTCTGTGTGTGTGTAATAAGGGGTCTCCAGCTGGTCTGGGATCAGCTGATATGTTATCAGCAGTCTGTTTATCAGCCTGCAGAGACTGAAGTGTCAGCAGCTAATTATCAGCTCGTTAAGTCTCATTAGGAGGGAGTCTTAACGAGATTCTGGACTCAGTCTGACAGTTCATTAAGACATTCACTAAAACTGTGGCCATAACGCATCGTCACAGGTCTGATAAAGGGTCAAAGGTCAACTCCAAGCATGCATTGCTCTACAGTCAGAAACACTTTATTTTGTGATTCTGTGTCGTCCTGATAAAGTTTCCTGTCATTTCTCATTAATAACAGAAAAAAACTATCTGTACAAACATTTAATTCCAGTTAATCACAAAGTTTGTTTCAGTCTGATCTCAGGTCAGCTGTACTTTTCTAAATCTGTCAACATCCAATATAAACATAAAGTTTTCTAAAATGAATAATGAATGAGTATTTACTCGTGTTTAAATGGAAAGAAGATGGTGGTGGTGTCAGGGGCCGTGGTTCAAGACAGTGTTTCGACATTTGTCAGCAGGACACCACTGGATATTTTATTTAACGAGATGTCAGGACATTTTCCAGCAGTGACGGAGAACCAGAACCCCCTAACCCTAACCAGAGCATAAGCACAGGGCTAAATAAAATATAAAGTTTCAACATATCCATGAATTGCAGTAATGTACATTGCCAACATTTTTACTGGTGATTGGGTGGAATTCAATATTTCCCAAAATATTGATCATATTAAAGCTCATAAACAACACAAAGACAATCACATTGTCACTTTACATGTCAATTAAAAAACACATTTGATCAATCAGAATATGACATCATAAAACCAAACTGCCACCAGACAAATTATTAAGACCGAGTGTGATTCACCAAACTTTTGTCGCTGCTTGATGGTTCACTGATGTCTGGGATCATAGTCCTGGAAATATTGAGACTTTAAATCAAAGCAATGATTCATAAAAAATAAACAGCTCACCTTGTTTGGTTCAGGGACCAGAGGTCTGTGAGGTCTCAAGATCCCAAAAGTTTTTTTTTCAGTGATGGAGGTTTATGATGCAGTGACAGAGTGATGGAGGGTAATGTGGCAGTGACAGAGGTTTTGTGGTTCAGTGACGGAGGTTTACGGGTTTATGATGCAGTGAAGGAGGTTTATGGTTCAGTGATGGAGGTTTATGGTTCAGTGATGGAGGTTTATGGTTCAGTGATGGAGGTTTATGGTTCAGTGATGGAGGTTTATGGTTCAGTGATGGAGGTTTATGGTTCAGTGATGGAGGTTTATGGTTCAGTGATGGAGGTTTATGGTTCAGGTCTACTAACCTCGTCTTGTGTGTCAGCAGCTGTTCTATCATGACAGACCACAGACTGACAGGCCACAGACTAACTGATCGCAGTGTGATTGATCACAGTGTGACAGACCACAGACTGACTGACCACAGACTGACTGACCACAGACTGACTGACCACTGACTGACTGACCACAGACGGATTGATCACAGTGTGACAGACCACAGACTGATTGATCACAGACTGAGTGACCACAGACTGACTGACCAGACTGACAGACAACAGACTGACTGATCACAGTGTGACTGACCACAGACTGAGTGACCACAGACTGACAGACAACAGACTGACTGATCACAGACTGACAGACAACAGACTGACAGACCACAGACTGACTGAACACAGACTGACTGAACACAGACTGACTGACCACAGACTGACTGACAACAGACTGACTGACCAGACTGACAGACAACAGACTGACTGATCACAGTGTGACTGACCACAGACTGACAGACAACAGACTGACAGACCACAGACTGACTGAACACAGACTGACTGAACACAGACTGACTGACCAGACTGACTGACCCCCAGACTGACAGACAACAGACTGACTGACCACAGACTGACTGACAACAGACTGACTGACCACAGACTGACTGACCACAGACTGACAGACCACAGACTGACAGACCACAGACTGACTGACCACAGACTGACTGACCACAGACTGACTGACCACAGACTGACAGGCCACAGACTAACTGATCGCAGTGTGATTGATCACAGTGTGACAGACCACAGACTGACTGACCACAGACTGACTGACCACAGACTGACTGACCAGACTGACAGACAACAGACTGACTGACCACAGACTGACTGATCACAGACTGACAGACAACAGACTGACTGATCACAGACTGACAGACCACAGACTGACAGACCACAGACTGACTGAACACAGACTGACTGAACACAGACTGACAGACAACAGACTGACTGACCACAGACTGACTGACAACAGACTGACTGACCACAGACTGACTGACCACAGACTGACTGACCACAGACTGACAGACCACAGACTGACTGACTCTGCAGCTCACTGGTCCCTGCAGAGCTCTGAAGTATTTTTGTTTTCATGTGTCCATCAAGTGTTCAGACTTGCTGAGGTCAAACAAAAAGAGACGAATGAGGCATGATGGGGAACTGATCTGCTGCTGCTCATCTTCAAAGGGATTAAAAGATTCACTTATTCCACCGTCAGGCTGAATTTCACTCGTACACCTGGTCCTCTCTACCGGTCTGTTGTCAGGAATGTTATTGATCAGATTACGAGCTGCTCTCACTGTGATGTCAGAATGTCAAACGTTTCCTCTTCATAATAACAATAATCTCAGTTCACTGTTAGATTTATTTGATTGTAACCGTATGTTTTGGTTCTTCGTCTTATGGATCTGTTTGTTCTGAATGTCTCACAGCAGCTTTGTCTCCAATCAATAAATCGATGTGTTCAACTCATCCATCCATCACTCTGAAATGTCACCGTGTCGTCGATGCGACAGAAAGATGTCAGTTAGCTGAGGACATTTTAATGTTAAATAAAGTTTTGCGTTTTGGATGTTTGCAAAGATCAGAGTGCAACAGATTTTGTCTGATCATCTGTCTGCTGCCCGTTGTTGATCACTGATCAAGTCAGATGTGCCTGTGGATCAATCAGGCTGCTGATCAGTGAGGAGTTGGACAACCTGAACAGTAACATTCATTTACTGCACAGAAACACTGTTGGACTCGCTGCTTCTCTTCTCCACTTCACACAAAACTTCACACAGATTTCTTTACGTTTTAATCTCAGACTGAAGAGAAATCCAACAACCAAACTTCATTCATATTTTAAGGATTTTATAAGTCAGACCTGGTTCAGACCAAACCTCATTCATATTTTGTTATCATTTAAAAGACGACGTTTACAGTGGAAAAACAACCCTAACCCTAACCCTTTCACTGTGAATGACACATTATGACACAACATAGATCAAGGTGATCAACACACACATGCAGGTACAACAACCACAGCTGGTCCACATGATCTCGTCCTGTCAGTGAGTAACTGAAGGTGGTTCTAATTAATCATCAGGAGACCCCTCAGATTTAACTGTCACTTGTTGAGGGGTCCAGACCCTCAGGTTGGGAACCATACAGAAGATAAAGAGTGCAATGAAACACAGAAAACACACAGAATCTTTGAATGGAGCTTAGCTGAAACAGAAAGTGCGCTGCTGTTGACTCTCAGTCTGCGGTGTAAACATCAAACAGCAGCTCGTCTCCTCTCTGAGTCTCTGAGCAGATGTTAGAGCTCCTTCACAGAATCTCTGAAATCAACAACAACAAACAACAGCAGGACGAGTGGAGTCGAGCACAGAAACAAACACAGTCTGTGAAACTGACCGAACGTGAGCTGATTCAGCTCCAATCATCTGCAACACATATTCATTCAAACTCAATAAACACGACTGATGATTAAACATCATGCTGCAGCCTCCACCTGTGGCTCCACTCCTCCACCCCTCTCTGAATCTTGCTTCATCATGTGATCGGTTTCTTCAGAGGACAGGGTCTGGTTTAGATCCTGTCCTTTGAAGGTTGCAGGTGCAGTTCTGTCACATTCAACATAACTGAACTTGAACTTGAACTTGAACTTGAACTTGAACCTGAACCTGAACTGACTGTTAATAACTGGTAAAACCATAACGTATGATGGACTCTTAACATAATATTCTTGCATACACCACATGTGTGTGCCAGCTGAGCTCTCCATCAATGTGGAGCTTTAAATATTTAAAGAGAGTGACCTGTTTGATGTCAGATCTGGGATCCAACATCATTTCCTCAGTTTTACGTACATTCATGTGTAGCTGGCTCTCATCACACCAGTCCACACACGGATCGTGTTTACAGTCACGGTTGCAGTGATCTCTGATCTGATTGGTCGAGAAGCTGATCTGCAGCTGCTGCCAGCTGTGTCTCCACTTTATCTAATGATGAAGAAGTAAACCACCAGCCACGACTTCAACAGATGGATGAATGATCAATAAACTGATCGGTTTGATTTGAAGTGATAAATCCAGATTGATTTGTGTCAAACAAACACGTCCAGCAGCACTCTGAACTTTAATCCCTGAGTTCTGTCTCTCAGGTAAAATTGGTCACTGGCCTGTCACTGAGGTTGTCAGACTGAAACCTTGTACCTGCAGCTGTTACACCTGACAGAACAACAATAATGAGTCGACAGCTGTGTCGGTCCTGAAACACCAAAACACAGAACACAACTTCAGTGAGCTGTTACAGAGACAAACATCTGACTGTGGATAAGACTCTGTCTTTTAATTAATCTAATTCTACTTTGAGTCTATTGTTTCCATCTAGTCAGATGTTCTCTATTCATCATGTGCTGATTGAGCTGTTAGCAGCTCCAGTTTGCAGTGAACCCATGGATGTAACAGATTACTTTGATACAGAAGAAAACTTCAGGATTCTCAGGTTCAAGTTCTTTGAGTCTTTCTTCTCTGATTTCTAAGTGGATTTATGGACATTTATTCTGATGGACATCAGAGATAACACTGTGACATCCGTCAGTGGCGTCACACTGAATCACATCAACAAGGATGTCTCTTTTCAAACTAAAAAAGAAAAGTGCATGATGAACACAGACAGTTTCAAGACAGGTGGATATTACAAAACTTCTTCTTGGAGTTCAGTGGAAATGCTATCTGCCTGATATGCAAGAAAAATCTTGCTGTTCTAAATAAATATAATCCCCAGCATCAGTACTCGACTAAACACGAAGAACAAGAAGTACCAGGAAGCCACACAGCTACATAACGGACTATCGTCTCAACAACGTCTTTTCCATAAAGCAAAGGAGGACACTGATGCTGCAGGTGAAGAAAGTTATGTGGTGAGTGAATTAATCGCTAAAGCTATTCACCGAAGGGCCGTTTTTGAAGGACTGCATGTTGCAAGTCGCTGATATTCTATGTCCAGAAATAAGATCTTCAACAATATCTCTCTATCGGCAAATGCAGCAGCAGAACGGATTAACGAGTTATCAAGTGACATTTATGAACAGTTACAGAACAAAGCACAAGTTTACTGCATACTCTGTGGCACTTGATGAAAGCACAGACTGGACCGACAGTGTACAGCCATTTTCATCAGGTGTATTAATGACAAATTCAAGGCGACAGAAGAGTTGCTGAGTTTGTGTCCAGTACATGACTGGACCACAGCTAAGCATCTATTTCAGCAGCTGTGCAGCGTGATTGCGCGGGCTGGTTTGATTTTTTGAGTTTAGAGCAGAGGTGAAAAAAATCATGGAAGGTGGCAGAACATATGATCCCAAACTGATGATACAAAATTGATCATGGATCTTGCATTCCTAGTGGACAAAACACAGGAGCTGAACATCCGTAACCTGAAGTTGCAGGGCCCTGATCAGCTCGTCACAGTGTGAAAGCCTTCTCCACAAGTTCAGTGCAAGGTTTAAACTAAATAAGTTATTTATATGGACAAAAGTTTTGCACTGTTACAAAATGCAAAATAAGAACGTACAAAACACATCGACACATACCACACTAGTTGCACAATGAGATGCAGGCAGACCTCGCTGCACACACACACACACAACAAAAATAGATAATTTTTTTTTTTTTTTAATTAAATTTTTCTTTAAAAAAATTAAAATTGTCACACTCAATAGCCTTACAGATAAATATAATCTATTGTTGCTTGAGAAAGTCCATTAAGGGTGCCCACACCTCTTCAAATTCTTGCACTTGACCCCTAATTACATAGGTTAGCTTTTCTAATGTAACACACATTGCCATCTCTCTAATCCAAGGTTGTGTAGAGGATACTTCAGTCTCTCTCCAAGATAGAGCAACCATCCTCCTGGCCTGCAGGAGGCCAAAGTTGATCAGAGTCTTACACTTAGAGTTAACAGAAAAGCAATCTGGGTATATCCCTAAAATACAAAGTTTTGCTACGCAGGGTACCTGAATACCTGTGATTTTACTTTGAGTGCGGACAACCATTTTCCAAAAAGCTACCAGCTTAGGACATTCCCATACACAACGTTGTCTGCATTTTAGTATTATTCTGTGAATGATAGATAACACAACATTTTCAGAAATATTGTGCTTTCTTGTAGTACCAGAATGCTGAAGTGGTCTGCCTCAATGTTATAATAGTTTTGGATTTTTCATTATAGTTTAGTTTTAGTTAGTTTTGACTTTTTTTTCTCTAATTCAGTTAGTTTTAATTAGTTTTTAGAGCGGGTTTGCTAGTTTTAGTTAGTTTTCGTTTTTTACTAAATGCTTAGTTTTAGTTTAGTTTTTATTAGTTTTAGTATTAGTTTTAGTTTTTTCATACTTTGGGTTATTTGTCAGGTGCAGGATTCAAAAAGATCAGAGTAAGTATTCTATAATAAAACTCAACAAAAGATACCATTTTAAAAAATGTATTCAGTTACTGTTGAACAACCAACAGTCCACAGGATAGCAGCCTTAAGTGCAAAAGGTGTGTAATACTGCTTTTTGGCTCGAGTGAAAAGCAAAACTTTTTGAAGGCAATCGAGCCACACAGTCTTGTAGAAATACCAGTCTCAATAAACATATTTACGAGTGCATCTTCCCGCTTGTGGTGTTCCTGCTTGTTAACTAACCAGCATCTATTTGGTCGTCGGTGAAAGCAGTCCATTATCGATGTCTCCTCCTTCCCGGTGCTACCTGGCCGGGATGTTGCTTCACTTTCAGGGGAGCTACTTAGAGAGGCCACTTTGTCAAGGTACTCGCCATTAGCCTTCTTGTGCAAGCTTCTCAAATGGACTTTCAGATTCGTGGGTTTTTTCCCTTGAGAAGTATTCCACAGATTGTATCACCTGTTTCCACGACAATGCACTTGCTTTTGTCTTTCTCGCTGTCATATTCAAAAAAATCCCATAAAGGACTCTGTCGCTTTCGCCCAACTTTTGACGCCATTTTTTGCCGTAGAGGGGCGAAGAGAAGCCGACTCTGGCCGGCTCTACACGAGAAGTGACGGACCGTGAGGTGCCGTATGGCGCCGCCAGCTCACGTAAAATTGCTTGAGCGAAATAAATCGATTTCATATCAATCCGAAATTGACAAAGACGAAAACGAAGGGAATTTTATCTATAATTTCAGTTCGTTTTAGTTAGTTTTGTAATCACACAATACAGTTTCAGTTAGTTATCGTTTTTTTCTTTTAATTATAGTTTTTATTTATTTCAGTTAACGAAAATGTTTTTTCAATTCTAGTTTTCGTCATTTCGTTCGTTTTCGTTTACGATAATAACCTTGGTCTGTCTACGAGACCAGCAGTGGCCCCCAGCTCATTTGAGACCCCTGCTGTATGCTGACGAAAAAATAAACACGCTCTCTGTCAGTAGGACTACAGTCAGTCTGTCTGGAGGACTACAGTCAGTTTGTGTCAGTAGAACTACAGTTTGTGTCAGTAGGACTACAGTTTGTGTCAGTAGGACTACAGTTTGTGTCAGTGGACTACAGTCAGTTTGTGTCATTAGGGCTACAGTCAGTCTGTGTCAGTCAAACAACAGTCAGTGTGTCTGTAGGACAACAGTCAGTTTGTGTCAGTAAGACAACAGTCAGTATGTGTCAGTAGAACTAGTCAGTTTTTGTCAGTAGGAGAACAGTCAGTATGTGTCAGGACTACAGTTTGTGTCAGTAGGATTACAGTTTGTGTCAGTGGTACTACAGTTTTTGTCAGTAGGATTACAGTCATTTTGTGTCATTAGGGCTACAGTCAGTCTGTGTCAGTAGGACTACAGTTTGTGTCAGTAGGACTACAGTTTGTGTCTGTAGGACTACAGTCAGTTTGTGTCTGTAGGACTACAGTCAGTTTGTGTCATTAGGGTTACAGTCAGTCTGTGTCAGTCAAACAACAGTCAGTGTGTGTCAGTAAGACAACAGTCAGTATGTGTCAGTAGAACTACAGTCAGTTTTTGTCAGTGGGAGAACAGTCAGTATGTGTCAGGACTACAGTTTGTGTCAGTAGGATTACAGTTTGTGTCAGTGGGACTACAGTCAGTTTGTGTCAGTAGGACTACAGTTTGTGTCAGTAGGACTACAGTCAGTTTGTGTAATTAGGGCTACAGTCAGTCTGTGTCAGTAGGACTACAGTTTGTGTCAGTAGGACTACAGTCAGTTTGTGTCAGTAGAACTACAGTTTGTGTCAGTGGACTACAGTCAGTTTGTGTCAGTAGAACTACAGTTTGTGTCAGTAGCACTATAGTCAGTTTGTGTCAGTAGGGCTACAGTCAGTCTGTGTCAGTAGGACTACAGTTTGTGTCAGTAGGACTACAGTCAGTTTGTGTCAGTGGGGCTACAGTCAGTCTGTCAGTACGATGACAGTAAGTGTGTCTGTAGGACAACACTTAGTTTGTGTCAGTAAGACTACAGTTTTTGTAAGTAGGACAACAGTCACTATGTGTCAGTAGGACTATAGCCAGTTAGTGTCAATAGAACTACAGTTTGTGTCTGTAGGACTACAGTCAGTCTGTCTGTATGTCTACAGTCAGTCTGTGTCAGTAGGATTATTGTCAGTCAGTGGGACCATAGTCAGTCTGTGTCAGTGGGGCTACAATCAATCTGTCTGTGTCAGTAGGGCTACAATCAGTCTGTCTGCAGGACTACAGTCAGTTTGTGTCAGTGGGGCTACAATCAGTCTGTCTGTGTCAGTAGGGCTACAATCAGTCTGTCAGTAGGACTATAGTCAGTTTGTCAGTAGGACTATAGTCAGTCTGTCAGTAGGACTGTAGTCAGTTTGTCAGTAGGGCTACAGTCCATCTGTGTCAGTAGGGCTTCAATCAGTCTGTCTGTAGGACTACAGTCTGTCTGTGTCAGTAGGGCTACAATCAGTTGGTCTGTAGGACTACAGTCAGTTTGTGTCAGTGGGGCTACAATCAGTCTGTCTGTGTCAGTAGGGCTACAATCAGTCTGTCAGTAGGACTATAGTCAGTTTGTCAGTAGGACTACAGTCCATCCGTATCAGTTGGACTATAGTCAGTCTGTATGTAGGTCTACAGTCAATCTGTGTCAGTAGGCCTATAGTCAGTCTGTCTGTAGGTCTACAGTCAATCTGTGTCAGTAGGCCTATAGTCAGTCTGTCTGTAGGACTATAGTCAGTTTGTCAGTAGGACTACAGTCCATCTGTATCAGTAGGACTAAAGTCAGTCAGTAGGACTACATTCAGTCTGTCTGTCCATCTGTGTCAGTAGGGCTACAATCAGTCTGTCTGTGTCAGTAGGGCTACAATCAGTTGGTCTGTGTCAGTAGGGCTACAATCAGTTGGTCTGTAGGACTACAGTCAGTTTGTGTTTGTGGGGCTACAATCAGTCTGTCTGTGTCAGTAGGGCTACAATCAGTCTGTCAGTAGGACTATAGTCAGTTTGTCAGTAGGACTATAGTCAGTCTATCAGTAGGACTACAGTCAGTCTGTGTCAGTAGGACTAAAGTCAGTATGTCTGTAGGTCTACAGTCAGTCTGTATGTAGGTCTACAGTCAATCTGTGTCAGTAGGCCTATAGTCAGTCTGTCTGTAGGACTACAGTCAGTCTGTGTCAGTAGGACTACATTCAGTCTGTCTGTACGACTACAGTCCATCTGTGTCAGTAGCACTACAGTCAGTCTGTCTGTAGGACAACAGTCAGTCTGTGTCAGTAGGCCTATAATCAGTCTGTCTGTAGGACTACAGTCAGTCTGTGTCAGTAGGACTATATTCAGTCTGTGTCAGTAGGACTACAGTCAGTCTCTATGTAGGTCTACAGTCAGTCTGTATGTAGGTCTACAGTCAATCTGTGTCAGTAGGCCTATAGTCAGTCTGTCTGTAGGACTACAATCAGTCTGTGTCAGTAGGACTAAAGTCAGTCAGTAGGACTACATCCAGTCTGTCTGTAAGACTACAGTCCATCTGTGTCAGTAGGACTACAGTCCATCTGTGTCAGTGGGACTACAGTCAGTCTCTCTGTAGGACAACAGTCAGTCTGTGTCAGTAGACCTATAATCAGTCTGTCTGTAGCACTACAGTCAGTCTGTGTCATTGGGGCTACAATCAGTCTGAGTCAGTAGGGCTACAATCAGTCTGTCTGTGTCAGTAGGGCTACAATCAGTCTGTATGTAGGACTACAGTCAGTTTGTGTCAGTGGGGCTACAGTCAGTTCGCGTCAGTAGGACTACAGTCCGTCTGTAGGACTACAGTCAGTTTGTGTCAGTGGGACTACAGTCTGTCTGTAGGACTGCAGTCAGTTTGTGTCAGTGGGACTAGTCAGTCTGTCTCATTAGGACTACAGTCAGTCAGTAGGACTAAAGTCAGTCTGTCTGTGGGACTACAGTCAGTCTGTGTCAGTAGGACTACAGTCAGTCAATAGGACCACAGTCAGTCTAGTTCAGTAGGACTACAGTCAATCAGTAGGACTACAGTCAGTCTTTGTCAGTAGGAATACAGTCAGTCTGTGTCACAAAAAATAGTCAGTCAGTCTTGACAAATTGAGACCAATATACAGTATATCTGATGTATATTTGATGTATATTTGATTTATATCTGATGTATATCTGATGTGTTTGCTGTATGTTTGATGTATATCTGATGTATGTTTGATGTATATCTGATGTATGTTTGATGTATATCTGATGAATGTGATGTATGTTTGATGTATGTTTGATGTATATCTGATGAATGTTTGATATATATCTGATGTATATCTGATGAATGTTTGATATATATCTGATGTATATCTGATGTATGTTTGATGTATATCTGATGTATGTTTGATGTATATTTGATGTATGTTTGATGTATATTTGATGTATGTTTGATGTATATCTGATGTATGTTTGATGTATATCTGATGAATGTGATGTATGTTTGATGTATGTCTGATGTATGTTTGATTTATATTTGATGTATATTTGATGTATGGTTGATGTATATAGGTGTTAGGGGTTAGGGGTTAAGGTTAGATACACACTGTAAATGTAATCCAGCGTTAATAACGGCAAATCCAAACTGATTATATTGAAAATCTTGTTTCTTGTTTCTGGGCTGAAGTGAGGAGCAAACAAAAACAACTCTCTCCAACAGGCTAATAAGACCTCCATCTTCAGCTCGTTCAGGCCAAATCCTCAGACCCTGAGCCTGGTTCTGGTCCTGGTCCTGATCCTGGTTCTGACCCACATCAAACTGATACCTGTGTGAGTCTCAGGATTAAACAGATCTAAATCACATTCTGTGTTGTTCCATGAAGGTGAAATCACGTTGCAGCTTTAACTGGATTGTTCTCGTCCCTGCAGAGATAATCTCATCAGTACACAGTCAGGCTTTAACTCTGAAACTCTTCCGCAGGAAATGCTGCACTTTCTGGGAGTAACAGCAACACAATTCCTGTCAGAACTGTCAGAATTCTGATTATTAAAACGTTATCAGACTCATATATCAGTTTGTACACAGTCTGCAGCTGTTTCGTTATGACAGAGTTGACCATTAAAATGTTATACAGGTGATCTCATGGATCCATTTCCCATAAATCCTGCTGTAAATCAGCTGCATATCAGCTTGCTGCTGTTGCTCAATCATCTGATCTGACTTGTTCCTCTCAAACTACATAAAGACATACATACCATCAATATTCAAAGGAAATATGAGACAACGGTTTTCATTAAAAATCTGTCCAATATTCAGACTGTTATTTATTTATGTAATGTTTATTTGTATAGGGACAAGTATGTAGCATTTATAGCCAAAGATAATTTGCGATGCCCGTCCCTCGATGGGTTTAAATACACAAAACTCAACAGAGACATCAAGTACAATATAAACACAAACTCAGCAAAAATACGTACAAGATAACACAGACAGAAGAATATAAAACACAAAGTGTGATACAAAACAATAATACACAAAATGTGATACAAAACAATAAAACACAAAGTGTGATACAAAACAATAAAACACAAAGCACCAGATCAGTCATGACTACATGAACATGAAACTCTGAGTTTAAATGATCTCAGTCAGGATCAGTTATACAACTAAATCTAAATCTCTCCAATTCAACAAAAATTTAAAGTTCATCATGCTGTTATGTCAACATCTGAACCAATCAGCTCTTAGATCAGACAACAGCCAGCCGTTTCCCATAATGCCCTGGGTCAGAACAGCTGTAGTGCCTCAGAACTCGTCTGCCCTGTCAGATTGTTTTTCAAAGGTGTTAATGATGTCAGAGCGAGTCGGACACAAATTTGAACAACATCGATTCTGATTGGCTCATCTGGAGCCATCCTGTTCACTGCAGCTAGGCGACATGAAGGCAACTTTTATACTGAAAGGACAAACTACTTCCTGTTCTGAGTGTTGGTGCCGAAACAAGACAGAATGACATCACTCATACGAGACGAGCGACAAGAAACAGACTCACTGTCGTCTCAACACGGAAACGTCTCTACATCAAAGCTTATTTTCCAGGACTTGATTTCAATTACTTTTCCAGGTTTTCCATGAGGAACCTTGAGTAATATCAATAAAATCAGTGAGTCCACCTAAAGAACACCTCTGAACTCATTAATACAGCTGAGCCTGAACGCATCACCGTCCTCTCACACAGTTTTATTATCTGTCTTTATAAATGATGTTCTGAGTTCCTCAGCTCAACATGTGAAGAACCGAACCACACACACACACACACACACACACACACACACACACACACACACCACAACACCCAACAGCTTCAAACTCATCAAACCTCATATCTCCAGACTTCATGTTTCTGAGGAAATGGAGATACCAGGTTTCCAGCCCACACTGACCTAATTGTTGAGTTTTAAATCTCTGATGGTTTTTCCCTCCTCAGAATTCCTCTCATCTGGACTGAAGCAGACTCCAGAGACCACAGACCACAGACCAGAGACCACAGACCACAGACCAGAGGCCACAGACCAGAGACCAGAGACCACAGACCAGAGGCCACAGACCAGAGACCACAGACAACAGACCAGAGACCACAGACCAGAGGCCACAGACCACAGACCACAGACCAGAGACCACAGACCAGAGGCCACAGACCAGAGACCAGAGACCACAGACCAGAGGCCACAGACCACAGACCAGAGGCCACAGACCAGAGGCCACAGACCACAGACCAGAGGCCACAGACCAGAGACCAGAGACCACAGACCAGAGGCCACAGACCAGAGACCACAGACAACAGACCAGAGGCCACAGACCAGAGGCCACAGACCACAGACCAGAGGCCACAGACCAGAGACCACAGACAACAGACCAGAGACCACAGACCAGAGGCCACAGACCAGAGACCACAGACCACAGACCAGAGGCCACAGACCAGAGGCCACAGACCAGAGACCACAGACCAGAGGCCACAGACCACAGTCTAGAGACCACAGACCACAGACCACAGACCAGAGGCCACAGACCACAGACCAGAGGCCACAGACCAGAGACCAGAGACCAGAGGCCACAGACCAGACGCCACAGACCAGAGACCAGAGACCAGAGACCACAGACCAGAGGCCACAGACCAGAGGCCACAGACCAGAGACCAGACGCCACAGACCAGAGACCACAGACCACAGACCAGAGGCCACAGACCACAGTCTAGAGACCACAGACCACAGACCAGAGACCACAGACCAGAGACCACAGACCACAGACCAGAGACCACAGACCAGAGACCACAGACCAGACGCCACAGACCAGAGACCACAGACCAGAGACCAGACGCCACAGACCAGAGACCAGAGACCAGAGACCACAGACCAGAGGCCACAGACCAGAGGCCACAGACCAGAGACCAGAGGCCACAGACCAGAGACCACAGACCACAGACCAGAGACCAGAGACCACAGACCACAGACTAGAGACCACAGACCAGAGAGTTTCACACAACCAGTAAACCTGAAACCTGTTGGAAACCAAAAACAACCCAGACACCAGAGAGACTCTGATCAAGTTTTCATGACTTCAAACAAACAAACAAACAAACAAACAAAGAATCGTCATCAGCTCTGTCTCTCAGCAGGTGCACGCGCTCCAGCACCTCCAAAGATCAAATGGGTCAAGGTCAAACCGGATCAAACAACACCACAGACCGGGACACAAACTGGAGACAGATCGGGACCACATGTCAGCCCCGGGGGCGCACGTGCTGCCCCGAGTCCATGTGTAGTGATGGGACTCTTACCTGCGTGCGGAGCGGTTCTCCGTGCTCGAAGACGCTGAGGAACGGGATCTCCAGGAACGAGGCCATGAAGTCCACCTGTAGCAGCTCCTCGCGGCTCTGCGGGAAGGCGAGCACGGCGGACACTCCCTGCACCACCACGCCCTGACACACGCACCGGAACAGGGACTCCGGGTCGGCGGCGGCCGGCTGCCGGGACACCAGCTCCAGGCTCAGGTTGTAGGGCAGAAAGTTGTCCCGCTCCGGCTCCGGGTCCCGCTCCAGCTCCGGGTCCCGGTCCTGCTCCGGGTCCCGGTCCCGGTCCCGGTCCCGGCTCATCGCGGCGGCAGCGCGGCTCAACGCCGCCTGCACCTGCACGCGAGCCGCCCGCTGCGCCGGCAGGAGCGCACCGACGCGCACCGTGTGTCCGATCTGAGCCAGGAGGTGGCACGGCTGCGGGTGGAGGAGACACGGCGGCATCAGGAGGAGCTGCACAAGGAGCAAGACTCGGAGGGTCCGGGACCAGGAGGAGGTGGAAGACATCCTGCCGCGCTCTCAGCATCGCTCTGCCGCTCCTCCGCGTTCTCCTCCTGCTCCTTCCGCCAAAACACCGACACGCTGCTGCTTCTGGAGACACACTGCTGCTCCTCCTGCTGTTGGGGGGAGACTGGGGGAAGGAGGAGGGAGGAGGAGACACGAGGGGAGGAGGCTCCAAAAAAAACAGGAGGCACAGAGGAGATCCTGACTGGAGAGGAGGAGAGAAACTACACCTAGACAAACAAAGTGTGAGAGAGGAGGTGTTAGAGAGGGGACGAAGGAGGTGAGGAGGTGCAGGAAATAAGGAGAAGGAAGAGAGGAAACGAAAAACAGACGATGGAGAAAGTGACAGAGGAGGTGCTTTACAGAGAAGAAGGAGACACGGGAGGTGGAGAGGAGGAGGAGGAGGTGTCATTCCAACAAGAGGAGGTGCAGAGGAGACAGAGAGGAGGTGAAAAACATGAGAGAGGTGCAGTGGAAGAAGAGGTGAAAAGGAAGTGAACGCACAGAGGGGAGGAGGAGGGAGGACATTTAAATTTAAGGAGGTGTAGAGAGGAGGAGGTGAGGGAGAAGTAAGAAAAGATGAAGGTCAAACTGAAGAGGAGGTGTATAAGTGGAGGAGAGGAAGAGGAGGAGTGGGGCTGAGGGAGGAGGAGAAAGTGAGGGAGGGGGCAGAGCAGGAGGAGAGAATGTGCCAAGAAGGAGGAGAAGAACAGAGAGGAGGAGTTAAGAAGAACAGCAAGTGAAGGTCAAGGTGAGGAGGAGGTGAGGAGCTGTAGAGAGGAGGTACAAGTGAGGAAACAGAGGAGGAGGAGCTGAGGAGAAAAAGTAGAGGAGATGGAAGAGGAGGAGGAGGAGGAGGAGGAGGGGATGAAGAGGAGCTGATGAGAAGTTGAAAGTAATAAGAGAGATGAAAGTACAAGGAGGTGTTTTGTAGAAAAGAGGAGGTGCAGAGGAGAGGAGATGGAGGAAAGGAGGTGTTAGAGGAGACACAGCAGTAAGAAGGTGCAGAGGAGATGGAGGTGTAACAACGAGGAGGTGGAGGAGAAGTGAAAAGGTGAAGGTCAATGTGAAGAGGAGGTGCTAAAGGAGATAAAAGAGGAGGAGGCGAACCACAGAGGAGGAGAGGAGGAGGTGAAGAGTTGGTGGAGTGCGCAGGAGGGGGTGAAGGAGAGGAGACAAACTGTTTGTATTTACATGTTCTATATATTTGTTTTATTGTTTTTATTTTGAAGTCACGTCTTTTAAATATTGAATCTTTATGAATGAGACATTTTATTTTGAAAGACTTTCTGGAATCATCCTCTGGCTGTCAGAATAAAAGCAGGTGATTATAATCAGTGTCGTTGTGTCATCAATGATGTTTTTCCACCAGCATTTCTGGCCACGCTGCACTACGCTTGTGATGGACCTGTTCTGGAGTAGGCCGGGCCACGCCCGCCCCGCATTGTGTGGAAATGCGAATCCCTGCTGTGCCGAGTCAAACCGAGTAGAGTCAGACTGACAGACTGATCATTATACTGTGATCATATCTCATGTGAGGTATTTCTACTATCACTGGTGTACTTTTACTGTGAAACAACAGGTCTTCCTTAAATATAGGACATATACAACACAGAACATATACAACACAGAACACATTGAACATACAGAGCACAGAACACATAGAACAAAGAACATATAGAAGACATAGAACATATAGAACACATAACACATTGAACATACAGAGCACAGAACACATAGAACAAAGAACATATAGAACACATAGAACATATAGACCACAGAACATATAGAACACATAGAACACATAGACCACAGAATACATAGCACATAGAGAATATATAGAATATAAATAACAGAACATATAGAACATACAGAACACAAAAAACAGAACACATAGCACAGAGAACACATAGAACATTTAGAACAAATAAAACACAGGGAACACATAGAACATGTAAAACATAAAACACAGAACATATAGAGGAAATAGAACATATAGAACACAGAGTACATATAGAACACAGAACACATAGAACATACAGAACACAGAATATATAGAACATAAATAACAGAACACATAAAACATATAGAACACAGAAGTACTACAGCAGTGTGGCAGGAGTACTACATCAATGTGATAGAAGTACTACATCAATGTGATAGAAGTACTACATCAATGTGATAGAAGTACTACATCAATGTGATAGAAGTACTACATCAATGTGACAGAAGTACTACAGCAGTGTGGCAGGAGTACTACATCAATGTGATAGAAGTACTACATCAATGTGATAGAAGTACTACATCAATGTGATAAAAGTACTACATCAATGTGACAGAAGTACTACAGCAGTGTGGCAGGAGTACTACATCAATGTGACAGAAGTACTACAGCAGTGTGGCAGGAGTACTACATCAATGTGATAGAAGTACTACAGCAGTGTGGCAGAAGCACTACATCAATGTGATAGAAGTACTACATCAGTGTGATAGAAGTACTACAGCAGTGTGACAGAAGTACTACAGCAGTGTGATAGAAGTACTACAGGAGTGCGACAGAAGTACTACAGCAGCGTGACAGAAGTACTACAGCAGTGTGACAGAAGTACTACAGCAGTGTGACAGAAGTACTGCAGCAGTGTGACAGGAGTACTACAGGAGTGTGATAGGAGTACTACAGCAGTGTGACAGAAGTACTACAGCAGTGTGACAGGAGTACTACAGGAGTGTGACAGAAGTACTACAGGAGTGTGATAGGAGTACTACAGGAGTGCGATAGGAGTACCACAGGAGTACAGCTGCAGTATAAGTACCATGAGTATATGATAGGGACATGATATTTTCTGCTGCAGAGGATTTTTGGGGAGAATCCAGCTCGTTTTTACGCGGTGAGGTTTTGATTCGTCATCCTGAGAACATCACAGCTGAGAGCTGAGCCACAGTTACATAACACACACGCACACACATACACACATATATGTACATACACACACATTTACACAGTAAATACTCCCATATAAACCAAATCTCCTTGAGAAAAAGTGGAACACCACAAATCAACTCTAATTGGAAAAATAAAACCAGCTGTTTGATCCTCAGATGTGACGAGAGAAGAACAAACTGACCTGAAATCAGCTCACACACACACACACACACACACACACACACACACACACACACACACACACACACACACACACAGGGTATATAATGGAGTGTGTGAGCTGCTGGGTCTTTCACTGATGATGATGTTTCATGTAAGCTGTGATGGTTAACACACAGACAGGTGTTATTGCCATAGTAAGCACTGAATCCAGATGTTCAGCTGCTGGACTGTCAGACTGAGTCCTGTCAGACTTCAGTCCTAACTTGAAGTGTTCATTGTCATAACATCAAGTCTGTGGCAGCGTCTGTCTGTCAGGCTGATCTCATATATTGATCTACAGACGTCATCAATATGTCTGATCACCTCTAAAGATGAACTCTTTCTGTTTTTATGATGAGGATGAATATTATTTCTGGCCAACATGATTCAAGTAACATTTTAATAAAGTTTTTGTTTTACACATTCAGAAGAAGTTCTTTTTTTCCATCATCAGTTGGAAAAACTATAACGTTATGTCCACAATACAGTGGTGTAGTCTGTAGTTCTAAACCCAGAAATCAGTTAGCATGTTAGCACGTCCTGTTGAATGTGTTTTCAGTTAAATGTGTGAATTAAGGTGTGCAGTTACCACAGGCTGAACATATTTACACGTTTTGTTCTCCAACATAAAATCCTTCATTAAATGTGCCACAGTTTAATAATAAAGCTCTTCCGTGTGTTAAAAAACGGTTAGCGGTTGCTAACAAGTGTCTAAATGAGACTACAGAGGTCTATTCTAACTCTGACTTTACAACGTGTACATTGATCAGTTTATAGAAAACCTGTATAGTAATTGTGTAGTACAACGCTTAGTGGTGGTGAGTTTAAGTCATGTGACCGTGATGTCGTCTGTTTGTAGCCTAGCATTAGCTTTTTACTGCTACACATTTAATTTACGCTTCAAACATCACAAAGTGGAGTTCATCTGTGGAGATTATCTGGATGAACAGAACCTGGAAGGATCAGAAACTTGTGTTTGACACAGATTATTTTCTGTAATAATCCAAAATCCAGTTCAATAATCTCATAGGCTTCTTGTTGAGGGCGATGCTAACTTCAGTTAGCTACAAAAATACCTCATCCCTACACCACTCTCTGCAATAAACTGCAGGTAATTGAATCAGTGAAGCAGACTCTGGTGGTCGACAGGAAGTCTTCTTGAGGCCTCTCGTGGACTGGATGAATTGTGGGTTTAGAGCCCTCAGAAGTCCTGTTAGCTGTAGTGACTAGCTGCTGTTAGCTAGCTCTATTAGCTGATGGCTGTCTCCTGAAGTAATTAAGCTCGTCTTCTTTCAATCAAAGAGAGAAACTTCAATTCAACCGGTTTATGGTATTATTTTTCTGTTTAGAAGGAAAACAGGTGTCAAAATATGTCCTTTCTTGACATTTTGTCAGTTTATTTTGTCAACGTAAGAGACTCAGTAGTGAACTGGCTGCTTTAACATCTCCAGCCGAAACTATGGGGCTGTCAGACTATCACCTCTGAGCTACACAGTGCTGTTAGGAGGCTAGCTGGTTAGCATGCTAACTTCAGTAGAACACAGCATAGACGTCTTTGACAGAACGTCAGCACCGTTGTTTCTTCACTCTGTTCAGAATGTTAGCTCAGTTTTTACATTAAAATGATTTACATGAATATTACTTTACACTGACATTCATTTACATTGATATGACTTTACATTCACATTACTTTACATTAAAATTACTTTACATTTATATTACTTTACATTGATATGACTAGTAATGTTACATTGACATTACTTTACATTACTTTACATTGACATTACTTTACATTACTTTACACTGACATTACTTTACATTACTTTACATTACTTTACATTGACTTTACATTGACATTACTTTGCATTACTTTGCATTGACATTACCTTATACTGACTTACTTTACATTACTTTACATTGATATTACTTTACATTGACTTTACATTGACATTACTTTGCATTGATATTACTTTACATTGACATTACTTACATTAACATTACTTTACATTAATGATACTTTATGCAGTCTTTGTTCTGACCCTCACTCGTTATTTGAGAGTAATGAAGTGATTTTCTTCTGCAGTTCTTCCTCCCTGCCTGATAGTAGTGCTGTTCACTCTGTGATCTGTGTTTTCCCTGAATGTTGACTTGCAGGTGGCTTTAAAATGGCACCTGCTGACGGGGCTTCACTTCGTGTCATTGATGCTGTGTTGCTGCGCGATTGCTGATCAGTTGTTATTATTGATCTCAGCTGATGGTGACTGTAGGACAGAGATTGTTCTCGATGTGAGCTAGGGAGGTAAGACGTCTGTGTTAATTGGGAGTCAGTTGTTAATATTAAAGATTGTTGGTTTTGGTCCAACAGTTTGACATCAAACTACACTCGTAACTGTCAGTCAATCGTGCAGCAGTAGAGCCCGGGAACTGAACCAGTGACTCACTGGCCAACCCTCTCTTCCTCCTGAGCCACAGCCACAATCAAGAGAAAAGCTCCTGATCTTGATTTTAACCTTCTTGTTATCACTCTGGCTGGCTGGTTCTGAAGTGAGAACCGCTCTTCATCTTTTCAAGGGTAAAGGTGTGTGTTGATGTAGCAACAGGTGCTAACACCTGGAATAAATGAACACACCTCAGGGCTAAATTATCAATGACCTGTATTTATCAAGGTGCTGTATTGTAGTCAACTGGACTCATTTCAGTTTGTTGAAGATGTTTCACGTCTCATCCAAGAGGCCTCTTCAGTTCTAATTAACTGGAGGGGAGTTGCAGGCTTTTAAACTCTGTATGGGAGTGTCCTTACGGAGAGTGGGAGTGTTCTTAGAGTTGTTAAGGACACGTGTGAGCTCTGAGTTTCAGAGTCTTTAGGGCCACTTGTGGGTTGTTGACCCGACCGGCCTTCATGTGGGTTGCTAAGGCCAGGTAAGCCCAGGTGTGAATGGTCGTAAAGCTGTCTGGAGAGAACTCAGTACAGCATTGTAGGTGGGTGATCAGTGATGTCTTAGGCCACCTCCTCTGTTCAGAGACGGTCGGTCCAGTTTGACATAGATGGATTCTTTTACTCCTCTTTCAAACCATCTGTCTTCTCTGGACAACATGTTTACATTGTTGTCCTCAAAGGAATGATTTGTCTCCTTCAGATGTAAGTGGACAGCAGAGTCTGGACCTGAGGAGTTGGTCCTCCTGTGTTGTGCCATTCGTTCACGGAGAGGTTGTTTTGTCTCCTCGATGCACAAATCTGTGCAGTCCTGGCTGCATTGAACAGCATCAACTACATCACTCTGTTTATGCCTGCTGAGTGTTTTGTCCTCAGGATGTACAAGTCTCTGCCTCGGCGTGTTGGTCGGTTTGAAGTGAACCAGGATATGATGTTTATTAAAGATCCTCCTGAGTTTCTCAGATGTTCCTGCGACATGAGGAATGATGATGTTGTTACGTTTTCTCGTCTCCTCCTCTCTGTCTGCTCTGGACCTTTTAGAGGTTCTGACAAAAGTCCAGTTTGGGTAGCCACAGGTTTTAAGTTCTCCTTTGATGTGCTTCTGTTCCTTCTCCTTCCCCTCTGACTTAGTGGGCACGGTCTCAGCCTGATGGTTTAGGGTTCTGATGACCCCCAGCTTCTGCTCCAGTGGGTGATGAGAGTCAAACAGCAAGTACTGATCATTGTGTAGGTTTTCTGTCCACCTCAATGTTGAGGCTTCTGTCTTCTTCAGTGTGTCCTGCACAGTCCAGGAAGGGCAGATCGTCTCCTCTGACATCTTCCTGTGTGAACTGGATGTTATTGTCAACAGTTTTTATATGTTCTGTGAAGGCTTCCACTTCCCTTGCTCTGACTTTGACCCAGGTGTCGTCCACATACCTGAACCAGTGGCTTGGAGCAGTTCCTGTGAAGGTAATCAAGGCTCTGCTCTCAACTTCTTCCATGTAGAGGTTGGCCACTACTGGGGACACTGGTGAGCCCATGGCACAGCCATGCTTTTGTCTGTAGAAACCTTCACTGTACTGGAAGTAGGTGGTCATCAGACAGAGGTCCAGTAAGGCACAAATGTGGTCTGGGGTGAAGTTAGTTCTGCTGGACAGAGTGCTGGTCTGTAGCAGGCCCACTCAAGAAGCGGTAAACAGGCGAATACGGTGCCATGGGCTCACCGATGTCCCCGATAGTGGCCAACCTCTACATGGAAGACGTTCAATGTTAGCGGTTCTTTTATTGGTTCTTTTGGGATGGAGTGTCCAGATGTGGGCAGAGCTGAGGAGGTCCTCACAGAGACAGTAAACACTGTGTGTTGGTGTCAGTGACCCTGAGTTTTGACCTGAAGGCGACTGAAGCGCGGAGACATTTAATTTGTTGTCAGACACATCAGTTCACAGGCATGAAGGTAGAGAGACACCTGCAGAGACTGTGACTCATCCTCTCTCTCATTGCTAAACACACACACACACATACACACACACACACACACACACACACACACACACACACACACACACACATACACACACACACACACACACACACACACACACACACACACACACACACACACACACACAATGACAGCAGGTCTGTAGACTGAAGCTCAGCCGGCTGGAAACGAGCTTCTGAAGTGAAATCCTCCAGACGAGCCACTGGAATTAAAAAGATAATTAACATTCAACACAGAGAACAAGTGACAAGACTAGAGGAGAACAGAGGAGAACACAAAGAGGAGACTACAGAGAGGAGAACAGAGGAGAACATAAAGAGGAGAAAACAGAGGAGAACAGAGGATAACACAAAAAGGAGAGCACAGAGAGGAGAACACAAAGAGGAGAACATAGAGAGGAGACTACAGAGGATAACACAAAAAGGAGAGCACAGAGAGGAGAACACAAAGAGGAGAGCACAGAGAGGAGAACACAAAGAGGAGAACATAGAGAGGAGAAAACAGAGAGGAGAACACAAAGAGGAGAACATAGAGAGGAGAAAACAGAGAGGAGAACACAAAGAGGAGAGCACAGAGAGGAGAACACAGAGGAGAACACAGAGAGGAGAGCACAAAGAGCAGAGCACAGAGAGGAGAACACAAAGAGGAGAGCACAGAGAGGAGAAAACAAAGAGGAGAACACAAAGAGGAGAACCCAGAGAGGAGAACACAGAGAGGAGAACACAAAGAGGAGAACACAGAGAGGAGAACACAAAGAGGAGAACATAGAGAGGAGAAAACAGAGAGGAAAACACAAAGAGGAGAGCACAGAGAGGAGAACATAGAGAGGAGAGCACAAAGAGGAGAACACAGAGAGGAGAACATAGAGAGGAGAACACAATGAGGAGATCACAAAGAGGAGAGCACAGAGAGGAGAACACAGAGAGGAGAACACAAAGAGGAGAACCCAGAGAGGAGAACCCAGAAAGGAGAACAGAAAGAGGAGAACATTGAGAGGAGAACACAGAGAAGAGAACACAGACGGGAGAGCACAGAGAAGAGAACACAGAGAGGAGAACACAGAGAGGAGGACAGAAAGAGAACACAGAGAGGAGAACCCAGAGAGGAGAACACAGAAAGGAGAACATAAAGAGGAGAACACTGAGAGGATAACACAGAGAGGAGAGCACAGAGAGGAGAACACAGAAAGGAGAACATAAAGAGGAGAACACTGAGAGGATAACACAGAGAGGAGAGCACAGAGAGGAGAACACAGAGGAGAACACAGAGAGGAGAAAACAGAGGGGAACACAAAGAGGAGAGCACAGAGAGGAGAAAACAAAGAGGAGTACACAGAGAAGAGAACACAAAGAGGAGAACCCACAGAGAGGAGAACACAAAGAGGAGAACACAAAGAGGAGTACACAAAGAGGAGAACACAGAGAGGAGAAAACAGAGAGGAGAACATAAAGAGGAGAACACAGAGAGGAGAGCACAGAGAGGAGAACACAGAGAGGAGAAAACAGAGAGGAGAACATAAAGAGGAGAACACAGAGAGGAGAGCACAGAGAGGAGAACACAGAGAAGCGAAAACAGAGAGGAGAACACAGAAAGGAGAACAGAAAGAGGAGAACATTGAGAGGAGAACACAGAGAAGAGAACACAGACGGGAGAGCACAGAGAAGAGAACACAGAGAGGAGGACAAAAAGAGAACACAGAGAGGAGAACCCAGAGAGGAGAACCCAGAAAGGAGAACAGAAAGAGGAGAACATTGAGAGGAGAACACAGAGAAGAGAACACAGAGAGGAGAACACAAAGAGGAGAAAACAGAGAGGAGAACATAAAGAGGAGAACACAGAGAGGAGAACACAGAGAGGAGAACACAGAGAAGAGAAAACAGAGAGGAGAACACAAAGAGGAGAAAACAGAGAGGAGAACATAGAGAGGAGACTACAGAGGATAACACAAAAAGGAGAGCACAGAGAGGAGAACACAAAGAGGAGAGCACAGAGAGGAGAACACAAAGAGGAGAACATAGAGAGGAGAAAACAGAGAGGAGAACAGAGGATAACACAAAAAGGAGAGCACAGAGAGGAGAACACAAAGAGGAGAAAACAGAGAGGAGAACACAAAGAGGAGAACATAGAGAGGAGAAAACAGAGAGGAGAACAGAAAGAGGAGAGCACAGAGAGGAGAACACAGAGGAGAACACAGAGAGGAGAACACAAAGAGCAGAGCACAGAGAGGAGAACACAAAGAGGAGAGCACAGAGAGGAGAAAACAAAGAGGAGTACACAGAGAAGAGAACACAAAGAGGAGAGCACAGAGAGGAGAACACAGAGAGGAGAACACAAAGAGGAGAACCCAGAGAGGAGAACACAGAAAGGAGAACATAAAGAGGAGAACACTGAGAGGATAACACAGAGAGGAGAGCACAGAGAGGAGAACACAGAGGAGAACACAGAGAGGAGAAAACAGAGGGGAACACAAAGAGGAGAGCACAGAGAGGAGAAAACAAAGAGGAGTACACAGAGAAGAGAACACAAAGAGGAGAACCCACAGAGAGGAGAACACAAAGAGGAGAACACAAAGAGGAGAACACAAAGAGGAGAACACAGAGAGGAGAACATAGAGAGGAGAACACAAAGAGGAGAACACAAAGAGGAGATCACAAAGAGGAGAGCACAGAGAGGAGAACAAAGAGAGGGGAACACAAAGAGGAGAACCCAGAGAGGAGAACCCAGAAAGGAGAACAGAAAGAGGAGAACATTGAGAGGAGAACACAGAGAAGAGAACACAGACGGGAGAGCACAGAGAAGAGAACACAGAGAGGAGGACAAAAAGAGAACACAGAGAGGAGAACCCAGAGAGGAGAACCCAGAAAGGAGAACAGAAAGAGGAGAACATTGAGAGGAGAACACAGAGAAGAGAACACAGAGAGGAGAACACAAAGAGGAGAAAACAGAGAGGAGAACATAAAGAGGAGAACACAGAGAGGAGAACACAGAGAAGAGAACACAGAGAGGAGAAAACAGAGAGGAGAACACAAAGAGGAGAAAACAGAGAGGAGAACAAAAAGAGGAGAACACAAAGAGGAGAGCACAGAGAGGAGAAAACATAGAGGAGTACACAGAGAAGAGAACACAAAGAGGAGAACACAGAGAGGAGAACACAAAGAGGAGAACACAAAGAGGAGAACACAAAGAGGAGAGCACAGAGAGGAGAACAAAAAGAGGAGAGCACAGAGAGGAGAACACAGATAGGAGAAAACAGAGAGGAGAACAAAAAGAGGAGAACACAGAGAGGAGAGCACAGAGAGGAGAACCCACAGAGGAGAACACAAAGAGGAAAACACAGAGAGGAGAACATAGAGAGGAGAACACAAAGAGGAGAACACAAAGAGGAGAACACAAAGAGGAGAGCACAGAGAGGAGAACACAGATAGGAGAAAACAGAGAAGAGAACAAAAAGAGGAGAACAAAAAGAGGAGAACACAGAGAGGAGAACACAGATAGGAGAAAACAGAGAGGAGAACAAAAAGAGGAGAACACAGAGAGGAGAGCACAGAGATGAGAACAAAAAGAGGAGAACACAGAGAGGAGAACAAAAAGAGAAGAACACAGAGAGGAGAGCACAGAGAGGAGAACACAGAAAGGAGAACAGAAAGAGGAGAACACTGAGAGGAGAACACAGAGAAGAGAACACAGACGGGAGAACAAAAAGAGGAGAGCACAGAGAGGAGAACACAGACAGGAGAGCACAGAGAAGAGAACACAGAGAGGAGAGCACAGACAGGAGAGCACAGAGAGGAGAACACAGAGAGGAGAACATAGAGAGGAGAACACAAAGAGGAGTACACAAAGAGGAGAACAAAAAGAGGAGAGCACAGAGAGGAGAACACAGATAGGAGAAAACAGACAGGAGAGCACAGAGAGGAGAACACAGAGAGGATAAAACAGAGAGGAGAACACAAAGAGGAGAACAAAAAGAGGAGAACACAGAGAGGAGAACACAGATAGGAGAAAACAGAGAGGAGAACAAAAAGAGGAGAACACAGAGAGGAGAGCATAGAGATGAGAACAAAAAGAGGAGAGCACAGAGAGGAGAACAAAAAGAGGAGAACACAGAGGAGAGAAAACAGAGAGGAGAACACAAAGAGGAGAACCCACAGAGGAGAGCACAAAGAGGAAAACACAGAGAAGAGAACACAAAGAGGAGAACCCACAGAGGAGAACAAAAAGAGGAGAACAGAAAGAGGAGAACATTGAGAGGAGAACACAGAGAAGAGAACACAGACGGGAGAGCACAGAGAAGAGAACACAGAGAGGAGAACACAGAGAGGAGGACAGAAAGAGAACACAGAGAGGAGAACCCAGAGAGGAGAACACAGAAAGGAGAACATAAAGAGGAGAACACTGAGAGGAGAACACAGAGAGGAGAGCACAGAGAGGAGAACACAGAGGAGAACACAGAGAGGAGACAACAGAGGGGAACACAAAGAGGAGAGCACAGAGAGGAGAAAACAAAGAGGAGTACACAGAGAAGAGAACACAAAGAGGAGAACCCACAGAGAGGAGAACACAAAGAGGAGAACACAAAGAGGAGAGCACAGAGATGAGAACAAAAAGAGGAGAACACAGAGAGGAGAACAAAAAGAGAAGAACACAGAGAGGAGAGCACAGAGAGGAGAACACAGAAAGGAGAACAGAAAGAGGAGAACACTGAGAGGAGAACACAGAGAAGAGAACACAGACGGGAGAACAAAAAGAGGAGAGCACAGAGAGGAGAACACAGACAGGAGAGCACAGAGAAGAGAACACAGAGAGGAGAGCACAGACAGGAGAGCACAGAGAGGAGAACACAGAGAGGAGAACATAGAGAGGAGAACACAAAGAGGAGTACACAAAGAGGAGAACAAAAAGAGGAGAGCACAGAGAGGAGAACACAGATAGGAGAAAACAGACAGGAGAGCACAGAGAGGAGAACACAGAGAGGATAAAACAGAGAGGAGAACACAAAGAGGAGAACAAAAAGAGGAGAACACAGAGAGGAGAACACAGATAGGAGAAAACAGAGAGGAGAACAAAAAGAGGAGAACACAGAGAGGAGAGCATAGAGATGAGAACAAAAAGAGGAGAGCACAGAGAGGAGAACAAAAAGAGGAGAACACAGAGGAGAGAAAACAGAGAGGAGAACACAAAGAGGAGAACCCACAGAGGAGAGCACAAAGAGGAAAACACAGAGAAGAGAACACAAAGAGGAGAACCCACAGAGGAGAACAAAAAGAGGAGAACAGAAAGAGGAGAACATTGAGAGGAGAACACAGAGAAGAGAACACAGACGGGAGAGCACAGAGAAGAGAACACAGAGAGGAGAACACAGAGAGGAGGACAGAAAGAGAACACAGAGAGGAGAACCCAGAGAGGAGAACACAGAAAGGAGAACATAAAGAGGAGAACACTGAGAGGAGAACACAGAGAGGAGAGCACAGAGAGGAGAACACAGAGGAGAACACAGAGAGGAGACAACAGAGGGGAACACAAAGAGGAGAGCACAGAGAGGAGAAAACAAAGAGGAGTACACAGAGAAGAGAACACAAAGAGGAGAACCCACAGAGAGGAGAACACAAAGAGGAGAACACAAAGAGGAGTACACAAAGAGGAGAACACAGAGAGGAGAACATAGAGAGGAGAACACAAAGAGGAGAACACAAAGAGGAGATCACAAAGAGGAGAGCACAGAGAGGAGAACAAAGAGAGGAGAACACAAAGAGGAGAACCCAGAGAGGAGAACCCAGAAAGGAGAACAGAAAGAGGAGAACATTGAGAGGAGAACACAGAGAAGAGAACACAGAGAGGAGAACACAGAGAGGAGGACAAAAAGAGAACACAGAGAGGAGAACCCAGAGAGGAGAACCCAGAAAGGAGAACAGAAAGAGGAGAACATTGAGAGGAGAGCACAGAGAAGAGAACACAGAGAGGAGAACACAAAGAGGAGAAAACAGAGAGGAGAACAAAAAGAGGAGAACACAGAGAGGAGAGCACAGAGAGGAGAACACAGAGAGGAGAAAACAGAGAGGAGAACACAAAGAGGAGAAAACAGAGAGGAGAACAAAAAGAGGAGAACACAGAGAGGAGAGCACAGAGAGGAGAAAACATAGAGGAGTACACAGAGAAGAGAACACATAGAGGAGAACACAGAGAGGAGAACACAAAGAGGAAAACACAGAGAGGAGAACATAGAGAGGAGAACACAAAGAGGAGAACACAAAGAGGAGAGCACAGAGAGGAGAACACAAAGAGGAGAGCACAGAGAGGAGAACACAGATAGGAGAAAACAGAGAAGAGAACAAAAAGAGGAGAACAAAAAGAGGAGAACACAGAGAGGAGAACACAGATAGGAGAAAACAGAGAGGAGAACAAAAAGAGGAGAACACAGAGAGGAGAGCACAGAGATGAGAACAAAAAGAGGAGAACACAGAGAGGAGAACAAAAAGAGAAGAACACAGAGAGGAGAGCACAGAGAGGAGAACACAGAAAGGAGAACAGAAAGAGGAGAACACTGAGAGGAGAACACAGAGAAGAGAACACAGACGTGAGAACAAAAAGAGGAGAGCACAGAGAGGAGAACACAGACAGGAGAGCACAGAGAAGAGAACACAGAGAGGAGAACACAGACAGGAGAGCACAGAGAGGAGAACACAGAGAGGAGAACATAGAGAGGAGAACACAAAGAGGAGAAAACAGAGAGGAGAACAAAAAGAGGAGAACACAGAGAGGAGAGCACAGAGAGGAGAAAACATAGAGGAGTACACAGAGAAGAGAACACAAAGAGGAGAACACAGAGAGGAGAACACAAAGAGGAAAACACAGAGAGGAGAACATAGAGAGGAGAACACAAAGAGGAGAGCACAAAGAGGAGAGCACAGAGAGGAGAACAAAAAGAGGAGAGCACAGAGAGGAGAACACAGATAGGAGAAAACAGAGAGGAGAACAAGAGGAGAACACAGAGAGGAGAGCACAGAGAGGAGAACCCACAGAGGAGAACACAAAGAGGAAAACACAGAGAGGAGAACATAGAGAAGAGAACACAAAGAGGAGTACACAAAGAGGAGAACACAAAGAGGAGAGCACAGAGAGGAGAACACAGATAGGAGAAAACAGAGAAGAGAACAAAAAGAGGAGAACAAAAAGAGGAGAACACAGAGAGGAGAACACAGATAGGAGAAAACAGAGAGGAGAACAAAAAGAGGAGAGCACAGAGAGGAGAGCACAGAGATGAGAACAAAAAGAGGAGAACACAGAGAGGAGAACAAAAAGAGAAGAACACAGAGAGGAGAGCACAGAGAGGAGAACACAGAAAGGAGAACAGAAAGAGGAGAACACTGAGAGGAGAACACAGAAAGGAGAACAGAAAGAGGAGAACACTGAGAGGAGAACACAGAGAAGAGAACACAGACGTGAGAACAAAAAGAGGAGAGCACAGAGAGGAGAACACAGACAGGAGAGCACAGAGAAGAGAACACAGAGAGGAGAACACAGACAGGAGAGCACAGAGAGGAGAACACAGAGAGGAGAACATAGAGAGGAGAACACAAAGAGGAGTACACAAAGAGGAGAACACAAAGAGGAGAGCACAGAGAGGAGAACAAAAAGAGGAGAGCACAGAGAGGAGAACACAGATAGGAGAAAACAGAGAAGAGAACAAAAAGAGGAGAACACAGAGAGGAGAACACAGATAGGAGAAAACAGAGAGGAGAACAAAAAGAGGAGAACACAGAGAGCAGAGCACAGAGATGAGAACAAAAAGAGGAGAACACAGAGAGGAGAACACAGACAGGAGAGCACAGAGAGGAGAACACAGAGAGGAGAAAACAGAGAGGAAAACATAAAGAGGAGAAAACAGAGGAGAACAGAGGAAAACATAGAGAGGAGAAAACAGAGAGGAGAAAACAGAGAGGAGAACACAGAGAGGAGAGCACAGAGAGGATAACACAAAGTAGAACAGAAAGAGGAGAGCACAGAGAAGAGAGCACAGAGAGGAGAAAACAGAGGGGAACACAAAGGGGAGAGTACAGAGAGGAGAACACAAAGAGGAGAACATAGAGAGGAGAAAACAGAGAGGAGACCACAGAGAGGAGAGCACAGAGAGGAGAAGCCTCCCTTCCTTGGAGGACATTTATGTGTCTGGTACCCAGCCGGCCCACGACCTGTTCCCTCCCCTCAGGCAGAACGCTGCGCAGCTTCAAAACAAGAACCACGAGGCTGAAGCTTTTTCCCAGAAGCTGTGAGGTTTATCAACTCCCTGACTTAAAGTCTGTCCTCTGCACTTTGCACTGCTGCAACCGCACACATCTATTCATGCACTTTTCCTTTAACATGCTGCTTGGCTTTTACTGTGTGTTATTTATTGTAGGTTTGAGGAAATTTATTTATTATAGTTATTATAGAATTATTGGTTCTGCTGCAGACAGCAGTCCTGTCAGTCCTGACAGTATGATGGGACATAGTCTTTAATCAAATCAGACACATGAAGAGCTGACATTCTTACAATCAAACAAGTCGTCAGGACAACCTGGACGTCTGACTCGACTGTACTGGATCTGCTTTTCACAAAACCTCAGCAAGCTGAGCCGACTGCAAAAGTTACTGCAGGCGCCTGATTGGTCAGAGAATTGTAACTAAAATTGTCACTCACGACTCAACATGTTTATTCAATCTACTCAGGTATTTAAAAGTGGCAGCCTGAAAAAGCAGGCAGGGTTTCAGTTCATCAGACTGAATGTTCACAGCAGAAATAATTAAACTTGTTCAAACACTTAAACTCACAGTGTGATTCACAGACTGAGGACGACTCCTGCTGCTTTAATGCTCCAACCAAACACTCTTTATCCCATAATTCACAGCTTCCTGCCCCTGCAGCCCAGCCCGAGGGTTTACAGAACCCAAAGAAGAATGAGGAGGATTAAAAACAGAAAAGCTCTGATGTAGAACAGTTTGACTGATGGTAGAACAGTTTGACTGATGTCAGAACAGTTTGACTGATGGTAGAACAGTTTGACTGATGTCAGAACAGTTTGACTGATGTCAGAACAGTCTGACTGATGTCAGAACAGTCTGACTGATGTCAGAACAGTTTGACTGATGTCAGAACGGTTTGACTGGTGGCAGAACAGTTTGACTGATGTCAGAACAGTCTGACTGATTTTAGAACAGTTTGACTGATGTCAGAACAGTCTGACTGATGTCAGAACCGTTTGACTGATGTTAGAAGTTTGACTGATGGTAGAACAGTTTGACTGATGTTAGAAGTTTGACTGATGTCAGAACAGTTTGACTGATGTTAGAAGTTTGACTGATGTCAGAACAGTTTGACTGATGTCAGAACAGTTTGACTGATGTCAGAACAGTTTGACTGATGGCAGAACAGTTTGATGTCAGAACAGTCTGACTGATGTCAGAACAGTTTGACTGATGTCAGAACAGTTTGATGTCAGAACAGTCTGACTGATGTCAGAACAGTTTGACTGATGTCAGAACAGTTTGACTGATGTCAGAACAGTCTGACTGATGTCAGAACAGTTTGACTGATGGCGGAATAGTTTGACTGATGGCAGAACAGTTTGACTGATGTCAGAACAGTTTGACTGATGTCAGAACAGTTTGACTGATGGCAGAACAGTCTGACTGATGTCAGAACAGTTTGACTGATGTCAGAACAGTTTGACTGATGTCAGAACAGTTTGACTGATGTTAGAAGTTTGACTGATGTCAGAACAGTTTGACTGATGTCAGAACAGTTTGACTGATGATAGAACAGTTTGACTGATGTCAGAACAGTTTGACTGATGTTAGAAGTTTGACTGATGTCAGAACAGTTTGACTGATGGCAGAACAGTTTGACTGATGTCAGAACAGTCTGACTGATTTTAGAACAGTTTGACTGATGGTAGAACAGTCTGACTGATGTCAGAACAGTTTAACTGATGGTAGAACAGTTTGACTGATGTCAGAACGGTTTGACTGGTGGCAGAACAGTTTGACTGATGTCAGAACAGTCTGACTGATGTCAGAACAGTTTAACTGATGGTAGAACAGTTTGACTGATGTCAGAACAGTTTGATGTCAGAACAGTCTGACTGATGTCAGAACAGTTTGACTGATGTCAGAACAGTTTGACTGATGTCAGAACAGTTTGATGTCAGAACAGTCTGACTGATGTCAGAACAGTTTGACTGATGTCAGAACAGTTTGACTGATGTCAGAACAGTTTGACTGATGGCGGAACAGTTTGACTGATGTCAGAACAGTTTGACTGATGTCAGAACAGTTTGACTGATGTCAGAACAGTTTGACTGATGTTAGAAGTTTGACTGATGTCAGAACAGTTTGACTGATGGTAGAACAGTTTGACTGATGTCAGAACAGTTTGACTGATGTCAGAACAGTTTGATGTAGAACAGTTTGACTGATGGTAGAACAGTTTGACTGATGTCAGAACAGTTTGACTGATGTCAGAACAGTTTGACTGATGATAGAACAGTTTGACTGATGATAGAACAGTTTGATGTCAGAACAGTCTGACTGATGTCAGAACAGTTTGACTGATGATAGAACAGTTTGACTGATGTCAGAACAGTTTGACTGATGGTAGAACAGTTTGACTGATGGTAGAACAGTTTGACTGATGTCAGAACAGTTTGATGTAGAACAGTTTGACTGATGTCAGAACAGTTTGACTGATGGTAGAACAGTTTGACTGATGTCAGAACAGTTTGATGTAGAACAGTTTGACTGATTTTAGAACAGTTTGACTGATGTTAGAACAGTTTGACTGATTTTAGAACAGTTTGACTGATGTCAGAACAGTTTGACTGATGGCAGAACAGTTTGACTGATGTCAGAACAGTTTGACTGATGTCAGAACAGTTTGACTGATGGCAGAACAGTCTGACTGATGGCAGAACAGTTTGACTGATGGCAGAACAGTCTGACTGATGGCAGAACAGTTTGACTGATGTCAGAACAGTTTGACTGATGTCAGAACAGTTTGACTGATGGCAGAACAGTTTGACTGATGGCAGAACAGTTTGACTGATGTCAGAACAGTTTGATTGATGATAGAACAGTTTGATGGCAGAACAGTTTGACTGATGGTAGAACAGTTTAACTGATGGTAGAACAGTTTGATGTCAGAACAGTCTGACTGATGTCAGAACAGTTTGACTGATGTCAGAACAGTTTGACTGATGTCAGAACAGTTTGACTGATGGTAGAACAGTTTAACTGATGGTAGAACAGTTTGACTGATGTCAGAACAGTTTGATGTAGAACAGTTTGACTGATGATAGAACAGTTTGACTGATGATAGAACAGTTTGACTGATGTCAGAACAGTTTGACTGATGTCAGAACAGTTTGACTGATGTCAGAACAGTTTGATTGATGATAGAACAGTTTGATGTCAGAACAGTTTGACTGATGTCAGAACAGTTTGACTGATGTCAGAACAGTTTGACTGATGGCAGAACAGTCTCACTGATGGCAGAACAGTTTGACTGATGTCAGAATAGTTTGACTGATGTCAGAACAGTTTGACTGATGTCAGAACAGTCTGACTGATGGCAGAACAGTTTGACTGATTTTAGAACAGTTTGACTGATGTTAGAACAGTTTGACTGATTTTAGAACAGTTTGACTGATGGCAGAACAGTTTGACTGATGGCAGAACAGTCTCACTGATGGCAGAACAGTTTGACTGATGGCAAAACAGTTTGACTGATGGCAGAACAGTTTGACTGATGGTAGAACAGTTTAACTGATGGTAGAACAGTTTGACTGATGTCAGAACAGTTTGATGTAGAACAGTTTGACTGATGGTAGAACAGTTTGACTGATGTCAGAACAGTTTGACTGATGTCAGAACAGTTTGACTGATGTCAGAACAGTTTGATTGATGATAGAACAGTTTGATGTCAGAACAGTTTGACTGATGTCAGAACAGTTTGACTGATGGCAGAACAGTCTCACTGATGGCAGAACAGTTTGACTGATGTCAGAATAGTTTGACTGATGTCAGAACAGTTTGACTGATGTCAGAACAGTCTGACTGATGGCAGAACAGTTTGACTGATGTCAGAACAGTTTGACTGATTTTAGAACAGTTTGACTGATGTTAGAACAGTTTGACTGATGATAGAACAGTTTGATGTAGAACACTTTGACTGATGATGGAACAGTTTGACTGATGTCAGAACAGTTTGACTGATGGCAGAACAGTCTGACTGATGGCAGAACAGTTTGACTGATGGCAGAACAGTTTGACTGATGTCAGAACAGTTTGATTGATGATAGAACAGTTTGATGTCAGAACAGTTTGACTGATGGTAGAACAGTTTGACTGATGGTAGAACAGTTTAACTGATGTCAGAACAGTTTGACTGATGTCAGAACAGTTTGATGTAGAACAGTTTGACTGATGGTAGAACAGTTTGACTGATGGCAGAACAGTTTGACTGATGGCAGAACAGTTTGACTGATGGCAGAACAGTCTGACTGATGGCAGAACAGTTTGACTGATGGTAGAACAGTTTGACTGATGGTAGAACAGTTTAACTGATGTCAGAACAGTTTGACTGATGTCAGAACAGTTTGATGTAGAACAGTTTGACTGATGGTAGAACAGTTTGACTGATGGCAGAACAGTTTGACTGATGGCAGAACAGTTTGACTGATGGCAGAACAGTCTGACTGATGGCAGAACAGTTTGACTGATGGCAGAACAGTTTGACTGATGTCAGAACAGTTTGATGTAGAACAGTTTGACTGATGGTAGAACAGTTTGACTGATGGCAGAACAGTTTGACTGATGGCAGAACAGTTTAACTGATGTCAGAACAGTTTGACTGATGTCAGAACAGTTTGATGTAGAACAGTTTGACTGATGGTAGAACAGTTTGACTGATGGCAGAACAGTTTGACTGATGTCAGAACAGTCTGACTGATGGCAGAACAGTTTGACTGATGGCAGAACAGTCTGACTGATGGCAGAACAGTTTGACTGATGGCAGAACAGTTTGATTGATGATAGAACAGTTTGATGTCAGAACAGTTTGACTGATGGTAGAACAGTTTAACTGATGGTAGAACAGTTTGACTGATGGTAGAACAGTTTAACTGATGTCAGAACAGTTTGACTGATGTCAGAACAGTTTGATGTAGAACAGTTTGACTGATGGTAGAACAGTTTGACTGATGTCAGAACAGTTTGACTGATGATAGAACAGTTTGACTGATGTCAGAACAGTTTGATGTAGAACAGTTTGACTGATGATAGAACAGTTTGACTGATGATAGAACAGTTTGATTGATGATAGAACAGTTTGATGTCAGAACAGTTTGACTGATGGTAGAACAGTTTGACTGATGTCAGAACAGTTTGATTGATGATAGAACAGTTTGATGTCAGAACAGTTTGACTGATGTCAGAACAGTTTGACTGATGTCAGAACAGTTTGACTGATGGCAGAACAGTCTCACTGATGGCAGAACAGTTTGACTGATGTCAGAACAGTTTGACTGATATCAGAACAGTTTGACTGATGGCAGAACAGTTTGACTGATGGTAGAACAGTTTAACTGATGGTAGAACAGTTTGACTGATGTCAGAACAGTTTGATGTAGAACAGTTTGACTGATGTCAGAACAGTTTGACTGATGTCAGAACAGTTTGATGTAGAACACTTTGACTGATGGTAGAACAGTTTGACTGATGTCAGAACAGTTTGATATAGAACAGTTTGACTGATGGTAGAACAGTTTGACTGATGTCAGAACAGTTTGATGTAGAACACTTTGACTGATGATGGAACAGTTTGACTGATGTCAAAACAGTTTGATATAGAACAGTTTGACTGATGGTAGAACAGTTTGACTGATGTCAGAACAGTTTGACTGATGTCAGAACAGTTTGATGTAGAACAGTTTGACTGATGATAGAACAGTTTGACTGATGTCAGAACAGTTTGACTGATGTCAGAACAGTTTGATGTAGAACAGTTTGATTGATGATAGAACAGTTTGACTGATGGTAGAACAGTTTGACTGATGTCAGAACAGTTTGACTGATGTCAGAACAGTTTGACTGATGATAGAACAGTTTGACTGATGGTAGAACAGTCTGACTGATGTCAGAACAGTTTGATTGATGATAGAACAGTTTGATGTCAGAACAGTTTGACTGATGGTAGAACAGTTTGACTGATGTCAGAACAGTTTGATTGATGATAGAACAGTTTGACTGATGATAGAACAGTTTGACTGATGATAGAACAGTTTGACTGATGTCAGAACAGTTTGACTGATGTCAGAACAGTTTGACTGATGTCAGAACAGTTTGATTGATGATAGAACAGTTTGATGTCAGAACAGTTTGACTGATGGTAGAACAGTTTGACTGATGGTAGAACAGTTTAACTGATGGTAGAACAGTTTGACTGATGTCAGAACAGTTTGACTGATGTCAGAACAGTTTGACTGATGTCAGAACAGTTTGACTGATGTCAGAACAGTTTGACTGATGGTAGAACAGTTTAACTGATGGTAGAACAGTTTGACTGATGTCAGAACAGTTTGACTGATGTCAGAACAGTTTGACTGATGGTAGAACAGTTTGACTGATGGTAGAACAGTTTGACTGATGGTAGAACAGTTTGACTGATGGTAGAACAGTTTGACTGATGGTAGAACAGTTTAACTGATGTCAGAACAGTTTGACTGATGTCAGAACAGTTTGATGTAGAACAGTTTGACTGATGGTAGAACAGTTTGACTGATGGCAGAACAGTTTGACTGATGGCAGAACAGTTTGACTGATGGCAGAACAGTCTGACTGATGGCAGAACAGTTTGACTGATGGCAGAACAGTTTGACTGATGTCAGAACAGTTTGATGTAGAACAGTTTGACTGATGGCAGAACAGTTTGACTGATGGCAGAACAGTTTAACTGATGTCAGAACAGTTTGACTGATGTCAGAACAGTTTGATGTAGAACAGTTTGACTGATGGTAGAACAGTTTGACTGATGTCAGAACAGTTTGACTGATGATAGAACAGTTTGACTGATGTCAGAACAGTTTGATGTAGAACAGTTTGACTGATGGTAGAACAGTTTGACTGATGTCAGAACAGTTTGACTGATGATAGAACAGTTTGACTGATGATAGAACAGTTTGACTGATGTCAGAACAGTTTGACTGATGATAGAACAGTTTGACTGATGATAGAACAGTTTGATTGATGATAGAACAGTTTGATGTCAGAACAGTTTGACTGATGGTAGAACAGTTTAACTGATGGTAGAACAGTTTGACTGATGGTAGAACAGTTTAACTGATGTCAGAACAGTTTGACTGATGTCAGAACAGTTTGATGTAGAACAGTTTGACTGATGGTAGAACAGTTTAACTGATGTCAGAACAGTTTGACTGATGTCAGAACAGTTTGATGTAGAACAGTTTGACTGATGGTAGAACAGTTTGACTGATGTCAGAACAGTTTGACTGATGATAGAACAGTTTGACTGATGATAGAACAGTTTGACTGATGTCAGAACAGTTTGACTGATGATAGAACAGTTTGACTGATGATAGAACAGTTTGATTGATGATAGAACAGTTTGATGTCAGAACAGTTTGACTGATGGTAGAACAGTTTGACTGATGTCAGAACAGTTTGATTGATGATAGAACAGTTTGATGTCAGAACAGTTTGACTGATGTCAGAACAGTTTGATTGATGATAGAACAGTTTGATGTCAGAACAGTTTGACTGATGTCAGAACAGTTTGACTGATGTCAGAACAGTTTGACTGATGGCAGAACAGTCTCACTGATGGCAGAACAGTTTGACTGATGTCAGAACAGTTTGACTGATGTCAGAACAGTTTGACTGATGGTAGAACAGTTTGACTGATGGCAGAACAGTTTGACTGATGGTAGAACAGTTTAACTGATGGTAGAACAGTTTGACTGATGTCAGAACAGTTTGATGTAGAACAGTTTGACTGATGTCAGAACAGTTTGACTGATGTCAGAACAGTTTGATGTAGAACACTTTGACTTATGGTAGAACAGTTTGACTGATGTCAGAACAGTTTGATATAGAACAGTTTGACTGATGGTAGAACAGTTTGACTGATGTCAGAACAGTTTGATGTAGAACACTTTGACTGATGATGGAACAGTTTGACTGATGTCAAAACAGTTTGATATAGAACAGTTTGACTGATGTCAGAACAGTTTGATGTAGAACAGTTTGACTGATGATAGAACAGTTTGACTGATGTCAGAACAGTTTGACTGATGTCAGAACAGTTTGATGTAGAACAGTTTGATTGATGATAGAACAGTTTGACTGATGGTAGAACAGTTTGACTGATGTCAGAACAGTTTGACTGATGTCAGAACAGTTTGATGTAGAACAGTTTGATTGATGATAGAACAGTTTGACTGATGGTAGAACAGTCTGACTGATGTCAGAACAGTTTGATTGATGATAGAACAGTTTGATGTCAGAACAGTTTGACTGATGGTAGAACAGTTTGACTGATGTCAGAACAGTTTGATTGATGATAGAACAGTTTGACTGATGATAGAACAGTTTGACTGATGATAGAACAGTTTGACTGATGTCAGAACAGTTTGACTGATGTCAGAACAGTTTGACTGATGTCAGAACAGTTTGATTGATGATAGAACAGTTTGATGTCAGAACAGTTTGACTGATGGTAGAACAGTTTGACTGATGGTAGAACAGTTTAACTGATGGTAGAACAGTTTGACTGATGTCAGAACAGTTTGACTGATGTCAGAACAGTTTGACTGATGTCAGAACAGTTTGACTGATGGTAGAACAGTTTAACTGATGGTAGAACAGTTTGACTGATGTCAGAACAGTTTGACTGATGTCAGAACAGTTTGACTGATGGTAGAACAGTTTGACTGATGGTAGAACAGTTTGACTGATGGTAGAACAGTTTGACTGATGGTAGAATAGTTTGACTGATGGTAGAACAGTTTAACTGATGTCAGAACAGTTTGACTGATGATAGAACAGTTTGACTGATGATAGAACAGTTTGACTGATGATAGAACAGTTTGACTGATGATAGAACAGTTTGACTGATGTCAGAACAGTTTGATGTAGAACAGTTTGACTGATGGTAGAACAGTTTAACTGATGTCAGAACAGTTTGACTGATGTCAGAACAGTTTGACTGATGTCAGAACAGTTTGACTGATGATAGAACAGTTTGACTGATGTCAGAACAGTTTGATGTAGAACAGTTTGACTGATGATAGAACAGTTTGACTGATGTCAGAACAGTTTGATGTAGAACAGTTTGACTGATGGTAGAACAGTTTGACTGATGATGGAACAGTTTAACTGATGTCAGAACAGTTTGATGTAGAACAGTTTGATGTAGAACAGTTTGACTGATGGTAGAACAGTTTAACTGATGTCAGAACAGTTTGATGTAGAACAGTTTGACTGATGGTAGAACAGTTTAACTGATGTCAGAACAGTTTGACTGATGTCAGAACAGTTTGACTGATGTCAGAACAGTTTGACTGATGATAGAACAGTTTGACTGATGTCAGAACAGTTTGATGTAGAACAGTTTGACTGATGATAGAACAGTTTGACTGATGTCAGAACAGTTTGATGTAGAACAGTTTGACTGATGGTAGAACAGTTTAACTGATGTCAGAACAGTTTGACTGATGTCAGAACAGTTTGACTGATGATAGAACAGTTTGACTGATGTCAGAACAGTTTGATGTAGAACAGTTTGACTGATGATAGAACAGTTTAACTGATGTCAGAACAGTTTGATGTAGAACAGTTTGACTGATGGTAGAACAGTTTAACTGATGTCAGAACAGTTTGATGTAGAACAGTTTGACTGATGGTAGAACAGTTTAACTGATGTCAGAACAGTTTGACTGATGTCAGAACAGTTTGACTGATGTCAGAACAGTTTGACTGATGATAGAACAGTTTGACTGATGTCAGAACAGTTTGATGTAGAACAGTTTGACTGATGATAGAACAGTTTGACTGATGTCAGAACAGTTTGATGTAGAACAGTTTGACTGATGATAGAACAGTTTGACTGATGTCAGAACAGTTTGATGTAGAACAGTTTGACTGATGGTAGAACAGTTTAACTGATGTCAGAACAGTTTGACTGATGTCAGAACAGTTTGACTGATGATAGAACAGTTTGACTGATGTCAGAACAGTTTGACTGATGATAGAACAGTTTGACTGATGATGGAACAGTTTAACTGATGTCAGAACAGTTTGACTGATGTCAGAACAGTTTAACTGATGTCAGAACAGTTTGACTGATGTCAGAACAGTTTGATGTAGAACAGTTTGACTGATGATAGAACAGTTTGACTGATGGCAGAACAGTTTGACTGATGTCAGATCTCAAACCTCAACTGTGACAGTTTCTGTTTAATCTGCTTGGTAAAGCTCTTCTGATGACGTTCTGGCATTTCAGACCATTCTGTGTCTGATCTTCCTGTTTCAGAGTCATCCTCACCTGACTGCAGGCACATGTGCACTGACCCAACATGTCTCCTCCTCCTCCTCCTCCTCCTCTCTGGTTTCAGGCTTTGGGCAGAAAAACTGTCCAGTGACATTTAAAGAGAGACATCGAATCATCATCTGTTCAGGAATCTGCAACGCTGTGAGAGCAGTGTCACAGAGACGGACTGAAACTACACTCCATAATAACAATAATACTAATACTAATACTACTACTAATAATAATAATAATAATAAAGGACTCATAATGTAAAACTTAATGTACAGTATTATCTGTATGTTATATAACAGAATGTATAAGGTGAAGTTGTGTGAGGACACTCAGGTTTATGTTTCTTCTTTTTATTCATATTTCTGCTCTTCATGACAGCAGCTGCCAGCTGAGCCTTCGTTGTCGTCCTCCTCCTCCAACCCTAATTACCCGGCAGCCACACTGAGGATGTCCTGGTTTCTGTCTGACACGAAGACATTTACAGATTGAGTCTGCAGGAGGATCAAAACAAACTGTTCATCAATAATCAGGGACTGATCTGATCAATCTGATTAGTTTATGAATGAGATGAGATGACCGTGGACTGTGATCCTCGTCATGGCTTCACTCTTCATATTTCTCACATAAAAATATTTTTTCAGTGGTTCTGTAAACCTGCCGTCAGGTGACAGGTGTCTCCTTCCACTTGGTTTATAAAGATACATCGAGAGCTACAGTTGAAGGATTATTTTAGTCACATTTTATTTATTTATTTACAACATTTTACATTCAGCTCCTTGTGATTAGTGTTAGTTAATATAAGACACTTAAATGTTCTTAAAAGCTGTTTATTAACTTTAATAAGATTATATGAGGTTAACAAGTTTACTGATGGACTATAAGACATTAATAAACAAATATAAGACACATGGAGCATGTTGTTCACCAGGTGAGCTACCTGAACACTTGGTGTCCATGTGATCATTTAATAACTCAGCTAATCATCGTTCTGTTTTAACAGCATCACTACGTGTGATCACGTTGATAACATCACATAAACATAATAATATAATAATAATAACAAATGTTGATGAAGGTTCTCAGTCATCCAGGTCCTGGTACCTCTAAGTTCTGTATCATAGTCAGCTGGACTTGTTTCAGTTTGTTGAAGACATTTCACGTCTCGTCCAAGAGGCTTCTTCACTCCTAACTAACTGGAGGAGCTGCAGGTTTTAAACTCTGTGTGGCAACAAATATTTAAGCACAAAGAAACTTTAAGAAGCTCTGACTAGTTTTTACTTTGTTTCACTTTCATGTAAACAGTATCCACAAAGAGGACGTTTATAAAAAACTGTCTGACACGTGTTATTATTATTATGACTGAGGTAAATCGAAGGAAATTCTATATATTGTCAAAGTTATTCTGAAAACGTGAGATAAGACATCTCCAATCATATCGATCAGTCAATCAAAGGTTGAGGACTCAATCAGATCTATAATCTAATCGATATCCAGCGGACGTGGGCGACATGTTGGCGAGCTCCTGGATGTCAGTCAGTCTCTGATGACAGTTCACATACCGACTGACGTTCACCAGAGGCTTTTTGTCTGCAAGTCAAAGATCAGGTCTAAAGTCATCATGTGACCTGAACAGTTTTTAAATGGAGTCAGAGGTTCATGTTTAATCTCTGTCTTTAATCCAGTTTTTAATATTTCTAATGTGTTCTGATCCGTCATATCTTTGATTGCTGTTGTTTGCAGTTTCACATCTGTGCTGTTTGTCCCCGAGCTGCCGTATAAATAAAGGTTGAAGGATTGAAACACAGAAATGACCAGCTTTGTTTTCGGGACGACACTGAAGGAGATTCATCTGTAAAAGTCAAAAAAGAGAAGAAGAGTTGTTTTAATCAGTCTGAACATGTTTAAATAAAGTTTCTCCTGAAGCAGCTTCAGAGTCACAGGAACATTAAAACATATTCAGCAGTGGATTCAAAGGAACATATTTACTCACAGCTCAGATTCAGAGAAGCAGCATCATTAAAACAAGTCCAACATGAATGAGCAGAGTGAAAATAACCTTTAAAGACTTTAGTTTTCATTAGATATTAATTTATAGTTTCTATATTTTTAATTTTTACTTCTGTCGCCAGCTCAGGCTGCGTCTGTTAGAGTTTAAATTTAGTTACTACACAGTATTCATTACATTTATTCTTCCATTACAAATGCATAACCTAATTGTCCGAGCGTCCACAGCCTCTGATTGGTCGACAGGCTGAACTGACATCAGTCAAACTGTTCTGACATCAGTCAACAGGCTGAACTCAAGGCACTATGGGATTGCTGATGGCAGCTAACACCAATAAAAACTGTTTTCAACCAAAGGATCAATAATCACAATGTCAGATTTATCATTATGGATTAAATCAAGTCTTCAAACAGACTCTGCAGATTAAAGCTGATGATCACACAGTGGTTAGCTTCTGTACGGCTGCAGCTAGCAGAGATGTTTATCAGTTGTGTCATTAAAACATCAAAGTAGCTCATATATGACAAACTGTCCACTCAGGGGAGTTAAACCTAACCCTATCTTTACTGAATTTATTTATATATTTTTTTATTATTATTATTTAATTCCAAATATGCAAATAGTACAAGGCTTCCTGATTGCTACTAAGTAAATTATTTGCACAACATAATATAGAAATGAAAATTTGAGGAAGCAAAATAATAATAAAGCACAGAAAAATAAATAAATAAATGACATATTCGAAAAGGAGTGAGAAGAAGCATAGCTTGTTAGCTCTCACCCCTTTGTCTAGATAAAAATTATATATATATATATATATATATATATATATATATATATATATAATATATGTATATATATATATATACACACATACATACACATATATATATACATACAGTATATACATACACACATACACATACACATACACATATATACACATACATATACATACATACATACATACATACATACACACATTCACATAGGCTTCTCTACCTCTCATCACCATGCCACATCAATTAATAAATAATAATCACCAATAATCATTAATAATCATTATCCATTGTACCCGCTAAACAACATGTTTTTGTACATTTTCTTGAACTGGTTAATATTTGGACTTTGCTTGAGTTCCTCACTTAGATTGTTCCATAGCTTGACACCAGAAATAGATATACAGAAACTTTTCAAGGTTGTTCGTCCATTTAAGCTTTAGAAGTTATGTTCCCCTCTTAATTGATAACCTCCCTCCCGATTCCTAAATAAATTTTGTATATTTTCTGGTAATCGTCTGTTTTTTGCCTTATACATGATGATAGCTGTTTGATAAGATACAATGTCAGTGAATTTCAGTAGTTTTGATTGTATAAAAAGTGGATTTGTATGTTCCAAGTAGTTGATCTTGTGAATAGTCCTTATTGCTCTTTTCTGCAGGATGGTAAGTGACTGTAATGAAGTTTTGTAAGTATTTCCCCAAAGCTCAGCACAGTAATGTAAATATGGCAAGACCAGTGAACAGTAAAGCGTGCGAAGAGAATTATGATCCAGTGATTGTTTTGCTTTGTGTATGACTGCAATGCTTCTTGAAACTTTGGACTGTACATGTTTGATGTGTGGTTTCCAACTCAGCCTGTCATCTACCATAACCCCAAGAAATTTGTTTTCCCTTTCAGTTTCAACCCCATCTAATTCTATTCGCACCTTTGTGTTCACTGTGCATTTGCCAAACAACATGAACTTAGTCTTACTTACATTTAATGATAATTTATTCCAGTCAAACCATATTTTTAGTTTTTGCATTTCCTCGTTTATAGCTGTTTCCACTTGTATAATGTTTTCTCCTGAACCAAAAATATTTGTGTCATCCGCGAAATTGACCAATTTTAACCACCTAGATACTTTACACATATCATTGATATACAGGATAAACAATTTGGGGCCCAATACTGACCCCTGGGGGACCCCGCAAGCAATGTCCAAATATCCAGAGCAGTGATTACCCAACTTTACAAACTGTTGCCGTCCTTTCAAATAACTCTTTACCCAGTCTAATACCAGTCCCCTTATCCCATATTTTTCCAGTTTATTGAATAGTATGTTATGATTAATTGTATCAAATGCTTTTTTGAGATCGATGAATACTCCTATTGCATGTATTTTATTGTCTATTGCATCTGTGTTTTTCTCAATTGAGTCCATTATTGCCTGTGATGTTGATCTGTTAACCCTAAACCCATACTGACTCTGAAAATAGTTTGTGTTTTTTCCAAAAATGCATCCATTCTATTGTTAAAAAGCTTTTCCAATATTTTTGAGAGTTGTGGCAGTATTGAGACAGGTCTGTAGTTTGTAAAGTTGTGCTTGCTCCCAGTTTTGTATAGCGGAATGACCTTAGCAATTTTCATCTGGTTTAGAAATGTACCAGTTTGAAAAGACAAATTGCCGATGTGTGCTAATGGTTTTGATACCCCCTCGATGACCTGTTTAATTAATGACATATCAATGCCATTGTAGTCTGTAGATGTTTTATTTTTACACTTTTTTACTATGTTGATAATTTCATTTTCCTCTATTGCTTTTAGAAACATTGAGTGGGGATTCCTTTCTATTAGTTTATCCATGTAGTCTCCATCCGGCCCTGGATTTGGGATGTTTTTTGCTAGCTCAGGACCAACATCTACAAAGAACTGATTAAAACTGTTTGCCACCTCATCCATATTATAATTTTCAATATCATTTATAACAAAATATTTAGGTAAATTGTTTTGTTTAGCACCATCTCTAATAATATTGTTTAGTATATTCCATATCCTGTTCATATTGTTTCTATTATCCTCTAATTTCTTTTTATAGTATTCTTTTTTGCTTAATCTTATAATATTAGTTAACTTATTCTTATATCTTTTATATTTATCTTCTGCTTCTTCTGTTCTCTGTTTTATGAAGTTCCTGTAGAGTAAATTTTTCTTTTTACAAGCATTTCTTAAACCTTTAGTCAACCATGGACTGCTCTTATATGCTAGTGTTTTATTATATCCCTTAATGGGACAGTGCTTATCATATAATGAAGTAAATCTAGTCAATAATTTGTCGTATGCATTATTTACATCTGTTTCATTATATATTGCATCCCAGTCCTGTGCCATTAATTCATGTTTTAGAGTAGCTATTGCCTCCTCTGTCCTAATTTGTCTATATTGTTTATGTTCCTCTATTCTACAATTATCGTCATATACTGTGAATACTGGAAGGTGGTCGGTGATATCACTAATTAATAACCCACTTATTGTGTTGTTTTCTATTACATTGGTGAATATGTTATCTATCAGAGTTGCACTATGAGACGTTATTCTACTGGGTCTAGCGATTGTAGGAAAGAGACTCAAACTATGCATTGAATTTAAAAAATCTTCAATACTTTTCTGATTGTTGGGGTTTAGTATATCAATATTATAATCCCCACAAATGAAGATATTTTTGTTACCCATTTTTATTACCATGCTTTCCATCCATTCCCTGAAATTATCAATACTAGAACTACAGTTCTTTTCAATACAAATCTGTATTGTGAGACATTCAAGAAGGCTGTCAACCACCTGCGTCATAGCCTCTACCATCTTGAAATTCAAGTTCAGGTCAGATATTGTTTTATTATATTGGCCTCTTCTGGTGATCCGTTAAGCTTGATGAATATTTTGCAGTTTCTCGTCCATGTGCTCTGAATTTTTTTCATTCTCCTGAGGTAACGTGCTTTCTTTGCGATGTTAGCGTTGGTCTTCGTCAGATGTTCATTAATGTAAACATCTGTGCCTTTGAGCATCTTGCCCTTTTTCAGGAGTGCAACTTTGTGCTTCCTGTTAACAAATCTCAGTATGACAACTGGCTTGTCATTGTTGTTTCTTCTGGGTAGCGGGTGGCAAGCTTCAACCTGGTTGAAGTCCAGAGCAATCCCTTTTGACTGCAGAAATGCAGCCACCTGTTGCTCGGTTGAGCTCGCATCCAGCTCACATTCGGGTTCTCCCTGGCTGCTTGCAGTCACCGCCCTCGCATAGGACCGTGGTTTAATTGGTATTCCAGTGATGACAATATCATTCATTCTGGTGTATTGTTCGAGGTCCGCGACCTGATTTTCAAGGTAGGCAAGCCGCTTGTCCTTCTCTGCATTTTGCAAATGGAGCACCTTCACCTCGTCAACCAGCTTCAAGATGTTTTTCTGCTGCGTCCTCACAGCAGAAACTTCCTCCGATAGGAAGTCAAGTGACTTTTTTATGTCATCGACCTCCTCCGTGGTCAGGGTCAGGATTTTTTTCGGCCCCATTATGCGCCGTTTGATCGGCGACAGCTGACGGCTTGATCAGCTGTTCACCGGCAGATCAGCTGTTATCAGCTATCCAACTCACCAGTACGCGACCTGCTTCTCCTCCGTTCCTTTTAATTTGTCCGTATTTCAAATGCCAGATGTTTCAAGTCAGGGGTCTAACCAAAGTTACCCAAAGTCCAGAATCCAAGATTGTAAGCCAAAAAGTCCAGACAGTAGTCAAAAAGCCGATATCACAGCGGACAACTCACACAGCAAACTTTTCTCAAACCGGAACCGGATCCCTTCAAACCAGAATCATCAACAGCAATTATTCCACCTTTGTAGGCAAAGCAAGGCAAGTTTATATGTATAGCACAATTCAGACACAAGGCAACTCAAAGTGCTTTACAGGGCATACAATTACATTACAATTACATTTAAATACATTAAAAACAAGTAGGAAGACATCAAAAAAACAAAACATTAAAACAAGTTAAGAAATAGGAAAGTAGGCTAAAATAGAAAAGTTTTAAAAGGGACCAGACTAAAGAATAAAAGTCACAGTGCAGTTCAAAGCCTTGATATTGTTTCAGTGAAAGGCAGTGGCAAACAGAAAGGTGTTCAGTCTTGATTTAAAAGAGGTGAGAGTTGGAGCAGACCTGCAGTTTTCTGGGAGTTTGTTCCAGATATGTGGAGCATAATAACTGAACGCTGCTTCTCCATGTTTAGTTTTGACTCTAGGGACTGAAAGCAGACCTGAACCTGACCTCAGAGGTCTGGATGGTTCATAACATGGCAGCAGATCAGAAACCATTCAGTGCTTTATAAACCAGCAGCAGGATTTTGAAATCTATTCTTTGACAGACAGGAAGCCAGTGTAAAGATCTGAGAACTGGAGTGATGTGATCTACTTTTTTGGTTCTTGTTAGGACTCGAGCAGCAGCGTTCTGAATCAGCTGCAGCTGTCTGATGGATTTTTTAGAGAGTCCTGTAAAGGCACCGTTAGTCGAGTCCGCTGAAGATAAATGCATGGACAAGTTTTTTTCAAAATCCTGCTGAGACATAAGTCGTTTTATCCTGGATATATTCTTAAAGGAACAGTTCACTCTAAAACAAAATTCAGTCATTATCGACTCACCCACATGCTGATGAGAAGTCCGGTGTAGTTTCTTATTCCTCAAAGTGCAGCTGGAGACCCGCGGGGCTACCCTCCGGCAGGAATAATCCATATAACGAGCGTAAGTGGGACCGAGAGGAAAAGGTCCATAAAACTACACAAAAACGTTGTAATATTCCTCCATACTGCTCGTCCGCTGCAATCCAAGTGTCCTGAAGTGGCGACATCCAGAGTTTACTCGAAATGACGTCATTTAGTACGTTTTTCTAGCCTACACAGTCACTATGCTATATCTGCCTGGAGGCACGCGAGTCTCCCTCACAGCCAATTGCACTATGGAAGCCGCGCCGGACAAGATGAACGAGACTCGCGATAGATACACACCGGCGTTCCTCTCGGTCGCCACTTACGTTCGTTATATGGATTATTCCTGCAGGAGGGTAGCCCCACGGGTCTCCAGCTGCACTTTGAGGAATAAGAAACTACACCGGAGATCTCATCAGCATGTGGGTGAGTCGATAATGACTGAATTTTGTTTTAGAGTGAACTATTCCTTTAAGGTGATAGTAGGCCGACTTTGTAATTGTCTTAGTGTGGCTGCTAAAGTTCAGGTCTGAGTCCATGATTACACCAAGGCTTCCTTGGCTCCAAAAACAATTATTTCAGTCTTATCTTTGTTTAACGGAAGAAAACTCTGACACATACAATCACTGATTTGTTCAATGCATCTACTCAGCTTTTGCAAGGGATTATAGTGGTGATATCTTTATGGAAATGTGTGTGTCATCTGCATAACTATGTTGTTTTCCATTATCTGAGCTAGAGGGAGCATGTAAATGTTGAATAGTAGAGGCCCCAGAATGGAGCCTTGGGGTACTCCGCTTGTCATTTTCATCTGCTCAGATGAGTAATTACCAATAGACACAAAGTAGTCTCTATCATTTAGATAGGATTTAAACCAATTTAGTTCTGTACCAGAGGGGGTTAGTCCCACCCAGTTTTCCAGTCGGTCCAGTAGTATATTGTGGTCGACCGTGTCAAACGCAGCACTGAGATCCAGTAATACTACGACTGAAATTTTGCCACTGTCTGTTTAAAAGGAATGTCATTGAGGACCTTGAAAAGCGGTCTCAGTGCTGTGATATGGTCGAAATCCTGATTGAAGACATCGAAACAGCCATTTATTATTAAGTAATTCTTCAGCTGTTGAAAACAGCCTGTGAACCAGCTACAGTGCCTATAAAAAGTATTCACCCCCTTAATTATTTTCACCTTTTATTGCTTTCATAAATAGAATCATGGTCAATATACACAAAATATACAATAAAAACTCTTTGATGTCAAAGTGAAAACAGATTTCTACAAAGTAATGTCAATTAATTAAAAATATATAATAAGTATTCAGCCCCTTTAAAGAAACTGACTTAATTCAACAGAGGTCCAGCCAGTTAGTGCTAGCAGTCGCACTATTAGTGAACTTGAGATCACCTGAGTGCACTGAATGTGTCTCAGGTGATTACAGTATAAAGACACTTGTGTCTGAAGGTCCAGTCACTGTTGATCAATATTCTTGGCTACAATTACACCATGAAGATAAAAAAAACACTCCAAGCAACTCTGTCAAAAGGTGATTGAAAAGTACAAGTCAGGGGACGGATACAAAAACATTTCCAAGTCACTGAACATCCCCCAGAGTTCAGTTAAATCCATCATTAACCCTTGTGCCCTCCTCGGGCATTTTTGTACATTTTTCTCATTTTTTTTTTTTCATTTGGTGATCATTTTGGCTGTGTTACAGCTTATGGCATGAATTTTTGCAAGAACTTTTCTTTTTAGTAAAATTTTTGAAATCCAATGTATTTTACTCTCACATGTCTTTTATACTCTATTTATGCATTTTGCACCCTTATGACACCTTCGTGGCAAAAATGTACACGCACAGAAAAACTGCTATAAAATCATCATACATCAATATTTTTTTCTACTTTTTTTTTTATAAATCACTTAAACAACTTCCCCCTTATTCAAAACTACCAAACATTCAATCATTTTCAGGATTTTAACCCCTTAATTGCCAGTTTAATTATTTGAATTATTTCATTTTTTGTTACAAAAAAACACAAAAAATGAACTATTTTCCATAAAATAAATAGTAGTGAGATGGGGCTTTGGTGGTGATTAGAGTCTTGGATATGTCAAAGATTAGCAGCAAAATTGATTTCATTGCATTAGTATTTTTCATGTAGTGTCAAATACTCCCTCTGGACACCTTCGTGGCCAAAAATGCCCCATTGACTGCCATTCAAACCACATGTTTTAATCTCACTGCCATTACAGTATAAAATCATGCATTATCTAATGTCAGCATTTCATTTTGAAGAAAATAGTGATATTTGACATTTTTACTGTTTTCCACCAGATTCAACCATTTTCCAATTGTAGGCCGAGGCATGAAATTCTTGTATTTTTCCAGTTATATTATGGAGCCGTGTGACTACCAGGGGGCCCCCAGAGTGATTTGTTTGTGTGTGTGGTCGTGTGTGTGTGTGTGTGTGTGTGTGTGTGTGTGTGTGTGTGTGTGTTGTTCATTTCCAGCAGCAGCCCAGCAGGTTCTGCAGCATGTGACCTGGTGCACTCTACTTGGTGTGTGTGTGTGTGCGTGTGTGTGTCTGCATGTGTGTGCGTGTGAGAGAGTGTGTGTGAATCTATAAGCATGCACTGATCATTCAGGGGTGAAAAAAAACATCTTTTGATGGATGTGTTTCATGTCTCCTTGAAGAGGTGCTTGAGTAAAAACATGACCTCTTGACCGCTGTACTCAAAAACAAAAATAAAAACAACTGTCACTGTGTTTATGCACCTGGCTGCTTTCACAGCCAAAGATGAACATGCAGCTTGGCTGAGGGGTCATTTCATTTGTGAGCAGAGAAGGAGAAAGACCTGGAGCAGAGAAAAGGAGCAAAAATGAAGAGGCATTTCAGTGCAGAAGAGGCTTTACAAATGGTCACGCAGCCTTCATCTGCCAGCGAGCTGCAGGACTCTGAATCTGAAGAAGACACAAACTCTGAGGGGGAGTCTGACACAGAATGGGCACTGGAGTCCTCCACTTCTGTGAGTGACTCTGACCTGTCCTTTGAAAGTGGAGAGGACACTGAGGATCTTGCCCATCCTAATAGTGAGTGGACAGCGAAGAACGGGCAAGTCTGGTCTCCATCTCGTGCTGAGACACTGCGATACATACAGGCACCCACCGGCATGATGCCAGGGCCCACAAGATATGCCATCTCAAGAATACATGATGTGGCATCCTCTTTTGACCTGTTCGTCACTCCTGAGATGCTCCAGGTGATTTTACAAATGACGAACCTACATGGGAGGCGTACAGTGTCAGGATGGAGTGATGTGGATGCCCAAGAGATCCGGGCGTACATGGGGCTTCTCATCCTGGCAGGTGTGTACAGGTCCAAAGGGGAATCTACCCGCAGCCTGTGGGATGACAAGAGTGGGAGACCAATCTTCAGGGCCACCATGTCCCACAAACGATTTCAGACAATAAGCGGCGCCCTCCGATTTGATGACCGACTCACCCGTCCTTCTCGACACAAGGAGGACAAGCTTTCTGCTTTCCGGAATATGTGGGACAAGTGGACACAGCGCCTCCCACTCCTGTTCAATCCAGGGGAAGACATCTGTGTTGATGAGCAGCTTGTACCCTTCAGAGGCCGCTGCAAATTCCAGCAGTACATGCCCAGCAAGCCAGCAAAGTATGGGCTGAAAATCTGGGTCAATGCAGATGTCGCCACATCATATACCTGGAGGTGCCAGGTATATACTGGAAAAGCAGCTGGTGGAGCTCCGGAGATGGGCCAGGGAAAGCGAGTCATCCTGGACATGACTGAGGGACTCACGGGAGTCACACTTACTTGTGACAATTTTTTCACTTCCTACTCACTTGCCCAGGAGCTTCTGAGGAAGAAAGTGGCCCTGGTAGGGACCATCAGGGCAAACAAGCCTGAGCTTCCCCCCAAACTGAAGCAGACAAAGGAGAGAGCTATCTTCTCATCTCTGTTTGCATTCACAACCACCACCACAGCAGTGAGCTACATCCCACGGCGGGGAAGAAATGTCCTCCTTCTGAGCAGCAAACACCGGGAGCCAGCTGTACATCACGATAAGAAGCAGAAACCACAAATCATCATTGACTACAATTGCTGCAAGGGTGGCGTGGATAACCTTGACAAGGTATGTGATTGTATGCTTTTATTACTATATGTATTGATTCCAGACTTAGTCTATTTATTCTCACTGATTTCATGTGTTTGTTTGAGATAAATACATATTTATTATGATTGCTTATCATTCATTAGACTTATTTCTTGCATTTATATAAAGAATGAATTATATAAAATGAAGGACAGTTATTTATTTATATTCTTTTATCTTTCTTGGTCGTTTGTAGGTGGTCAGCACCTACAGTTGTAGGAGGCGGACCCTTCGGTGGCCACAGGCCCTTTTCTTCAATTGCATCGATGTCTCCGCCTTCAATGCTTTCGTGCTGTTCACTGCTGTGGATCCCTCCTGGAACCGGCAAAGAACATACAGACGGAGGTTGTTCTTAGAGGAGCTGGGAAAATCCATGGTGTCCTCAGAGATCGTGCGGAGAAAGCACCCCCCGCGTACAGCAGCTGCTGCTGCCATGGTGTCGGAGTTACAGGCCCCTGTTGCTGCCCTTGCAGAAACCACCAACACCGCCATTGCCACTGCTTCCACCAGCTCAACCAGAAGGAGAGGTGTGTGCTGGTTGTGCACAGGCCTAAAAAAGAGGTCTTCCACTTCCTGCACTAAGTGTAACAGGTGCATGTGTAAAGAGCACCAGATCACATGCTGCATGACCTGCTGGTCTGCTGCTTGAAATACACACACACACACACACACACACACACACACACACACACACACACACACACACACACACACACACACACACACACACACACACACACACACTCATTCACTCACTCACTCACTCACTCACACCCTCTCTCTCTCTCAATCCATTTATCTGTTTCTCTCAAACACACACACATACATCACATATTCAAAGCCTGGATATTTCTGTTTCAAATGTGTTCATATGTCATATGTTCTGTTGTATTCTCTTTTGTTGTTGAAGTTTTCAAATTTGTTGCAGTTTGCACAACAAATGTTCATACTGATAAATCAGATATTGATTTAAAAATTATTTCACACACACACAAAAAAAATCACTCTGGGGGCCCCCTGGTAGTCACACGGCTCCATAATATAACTGGAAAAAATACAAGAATTTCATGCCTCGGCCTACAATGGGAAAATGGTTGAATCTGGTGGAATACAGTGAAAATGTCAAATATCACTATTTTCTTCAAAATGAAATGCTGACATTAGATAATGCATGATTTTATACTGTAATGGCAGTGAGATTAAAACATGTGGTTTGAATGGCAGTCAATGGGGCATTTTTGGCCACGAAGGTGTCCAGAGGGAGTATTTGACACTACATGAAAAATACTAATGCAATGAAATCAATTTTACTGCTAATCTTTGACATATCCAAGACTCTAATCACCACCAAAGCCCCATCTCACTACTATTTATTTTATGGAAAATAGTTCATTTTTTGTGTTTTTTTGTAACAAAAAATGAAATAATTCAAATAATTAAACTGGCATTTAGAGGGTTAAAATCCTGAAAATGATTGAATGTTTGGTAGTTTTGAATAAGGGGGAAGTTGTTTAAGTGATTTATAAAAAAAAAAAGTAGAAAAAAATATTGATGTATGATGATTTTATAGCAGTTTTTCTGTGCGTGTACATTTTTGCCACGAAGGTGTCCAGAGGGTAGTAAATTTGAGGAGGGCACAAGGGTTAAAAAAAAAAGAAGGAATATGGAGGTCGTCCTCACAAACTGAGTGATGGTGCAAGAAGGAGACTAGTGAGGGAGGCCACCATCAACCTGACAGAGCTTGAGCAGTTTTACAAGGAAGAATGGAGTAAAATTGCAGCGTCCAGATGTTGAAGCCTGATTGAGACTCCACACAGACTCAGTGCTGTGATCGAGGCCAAAGGTGCATCTACTAAATACTGACTTAAAGGGGGTGAAAACTTATGCAGTCACGTATATTACATTATATATTTTTAATTCATTGACATTACTTTGTAGAAATCTGTTTTCACTTTGATTAAAGAGTTTTTTTTGGTATATTTACTATGATTCCATTTATAAAAGCAATAAAAGGAGAAAACAATTAAGGGGGTGAATACTTTTTATAGGCGCTGTATAACTCAGGTTAGCAGTTAGCTTCATCATGAATTCATGAATTTTATCAACAGATTTTGATTCTTTCAGCATCTCCCAGATAAGTTGAGAACATTAATATATAATCAATACAAATCTGATTTCTGACTGCATATTTTGACTTTAACAGATAAAATAATACATTGCTTTTTGCCTACATTCAGTCAATAAACTGTCATTTAACAAAGAAGCATAAATAACAACAATGATTATTAAAATTTCGGGTGTGAGGCTCATGTTTTCAGAACACAGTGGTGTCCTGCTGTAATTCAAATGCTTTTGAAAAGAAAAAGAAACTGGTGGCGCAGGTGTGCGTCTAAAGTTAGTCTGAAAGTGTGTGTAAATAAAATTAAGACATTCATCAACATGAACGGTTATTGATTAGCACCATATTGTCAATTAATAATAAATTAGGTAATAATCATTAATTTAAGTTTTTTTTTTCTTCAGTCAGAAAAATTCTCCTGTAGTGGTCCAGAAGTTAAATGCTGCGTTTTTTAAATGGAGTTCTGTTGAGTTCAAAGTGTTTCTGCTGAAACAGATTTCCGACTTTTCGTCTTCTTTAACTCGATTTATTTGATCTGAAACTTTTTCATAAACTTCAGATCATAAAGATGTTTGTTCTGATGTCTCTAACAACACGACCAGTCTGAGGGTGACCTTTGACCTCCCACCAGTCGGGTTTAATTGAGGTCAAACACTGAAGGAAATCTTCTATAGAGCAGATCCCTTCAGAATAAAAGCCTTGGGTTCATGCTCTGACCTCTGCCAGCTGATTGGTTTATTAATCAGAGTAATGTGATTACTCAGTGAGTGAGGTTCATTTCAGTTCAGTGTGGTGTGTTAGAGCAGTTTGGGGCATTTGATGGTGCCTGTGGGGCAGTTAACACAGTCTGTGGTAGTTATGAGATGTTAGTGGTGGTTGTGGTCAATTAGTGATGAGTTATAGACTGCCCAGCGAAGTCCTGACTCTTCTCTGTTCTGGCACCTCAGTGGTGGAACGAACTCCGACCAATGTCAGGACAGCAGACAAATATTCTTATCTTATAGTTGTGATGGGAATTTTGTACCTCATGTAGAGGTATGTGAATTGAAGTCTTACACAGCAAAGTATGTTTAACGTGAACCTGTGACCTTGTTTTATGACCCATGTAAGGTATTGAGTAATCACTGAAGGTTATCACTCCCTTCTCTGTTAATTATTTCTTTAAGTGCAGGAGGGCATAAATTAGTAGCTTTCAGAGTGAAAACACACCCACAGAGACAGATAAAAACCAAGCTTTCCTCCTCAGAAATTGAGTCTTCACTTTGTAACTGACCTGCATGTTGCTCTGTGAATGCTCCTCTTGTACAAGATTAAAACCTTGTTTGAATTTTGAGCCGACTCCGATCTCCTTCCTCCAGTTCTAAATTATGGCAGAATTATTTTAAGATAAGTCGCTTTGGACAAAAGCGTCTGCTAAATGCCCTAAATGTAAATGTTATAGTTACAGATGGTATCTGTGGTAACAGACAGTCACAGGTTCAAACCTTAGCGACGCAGCATCCACACACACACACACACACACACACACACACACGACAGGAAGTTCTAAAAACAAAGACTTTTATTTTGTAACAACAAAAAACATCATAGTGTGAGACACCTGTGTGTGTGTGTGTACTGTATATGTGGCTTTGTAAAACTGTGTTTTTCAGTGTGTACCTGTGTGTAAGTGTTCATGTGTGTATGTTCATGTGTGTGTATCTGTGTGTAAGAGTGTTCATGTGTCTATGTGGGCTTGGTGAGCAGCTGGCTGGAGAAGTCGAACAGATCTTTGTTGACTTTCTTCAGAGTTTGAACTTCTTCCTCGAGCTCAGCGACTCGAACCTTTGTGTTCTCACCGTCACCGAACACCGACTGAAACACACACACACACACACACACACACACACACACACACACACACACACACACACACACACACACACACACACACACACACACACACACACACACACACACACACACACACACACACAGAGAGAGAGAGAGATTACTGTACATGTATCACAGAAACACACTATCTGATTGGCTAAACTGGTCCCAGTCTCTCCACCACAGCAGCATAGTGAGGTCACTTATAATATTTCATCTGTAGTTACATCGTTATTCTTTACATTAAATCTCTCACATGTTGTTATTCTTGACATTAAATCTCTCACATGTTGTTATTCTTGACATTAAATCTCTCACATGTTATTCTTTATATGTAAGTTCTGTCAGCCATGTGGCTGGTCGGGTGCACGCGTCCTTAATCATCGTTCTTAAACCAAAATGAAAGAACAAAAAGTGTATCGAACCGATTAACAAACATTAGCACTACTGGCTAACTACTGCTAGCTGCTGGCTTATTGTCGATATGGAGCAGATCAATAGAGATCTGAAGCCCCGCCCCCTCCTGATCAAAGCTTTGTGTGGTAGTGATGAAGAGAGACAGATAATAATAATAATAATAATACATTTAATTTATATAGTGCCTTTCAGGGTACCCAAGGACGCGTAACAAAGTGGAACATACAAAACAAAGAATAGACAATAATAAACTTGAGTCTGGAGGCCCTGTGCACACAGCGGGAGCGACGCAGGAGACCAGGAGATTCAATCCCAGCGATGGAGCCCGGGGCGAAGCGACAGCAGAGGTCCAGGACCTCCTGCGCTGAGCATCCAAAGATCACGCCGGCAGCAGCGGAGCAGCGACCATCCAACACCGCCGCGAGCCGGGCGAGACCACAGCAGCAGAGGAGGGCGACACAGGAGCCAGGCGGCGAACAATCCTGAGGCCGTGGTGGAGGGAGGACCAGCGGAGCACTGCTGGACAGCCCACAGAGCACTGAGCACGCCGGTTTGAAAGTCAGCGCCGCCAGGCCAACAGCCGATTGGCGGGGCCAACAGCTGATCAGCGGAGAAAGGTGAGTCCACGGAGCCAACCGTTCAGGTGTGCAGCCTTCAAAGTTTGTAGCACAGTCCCAGAGCTTGTAGAGACAACTTGGCTTTCTTTTTTCAACAGAAAAAGCAGTTTTGCAACGGATTGAGAAGCAGCGATATTCACGCCAGCGTCCTCTCGCATCCAGGTTGCCATGGAAACTTGTATAAATAAATGATGTATTGATCCTGTTTGAATTGTGTCATGAATCACACAGATGATGTTTGTCAGTTTGTCATCAAACTAATGAAACATCAGACTGTGACGTCATTATAAAGATGTCACAGCCAACAGTGTCGTTAGTGACGTCGTCTCCTAACTGAAACATTGTGGAGCTGCTCCTGTATATTAGCAGCTCACAGAACTGAACCAGAACCAGAACGCTTTAACACAAAACTACATGAGGTTTGACTTTAATACAACAAACTGACAAACATCATGTGTGACTCATGACCCAGTTCAACAGGATCAATACATCATCTGTCTCTCTTCAGTCACTTCTGATCTACTATCCCATGAGCTCCACTGGACGCTGGCGTGACTTCTCTACAACTAATGACCAGACTGAAGCCCCGCCCCCTCTCACCTTGTCAGTCACAGCATTCATCAAAGAGTTCAGCCTATCAGCTTTCTGCAGGTATGTCTCCTCTTCCTCCTATAGACACAGGAAGACCATTTCAAAATAAAACAATAAGGTCTGCATTCTCTGCAAAATAAAATAAAAAAGTGAAGATTGAGGAGTTTATTTTCAAAATAAAAGGTTTTCAATATAATTAGCGCCTCCCACAGGCAGCAGAGTTCATAACAAACAACATCCTGAAGTGTCTGAACCGTAGTTAAGATAACCATGCACAGTTTGTCCTGATGGTGGCGCTAGAGGAAAGCTAATACAGTCAATGGAGTCACCCACTCTACACCTGCGGACTCACCTGTGTGTAGAGGCCGATTCGAACACACACCTCTCCCGACTCTCCGCCGTCGCCCTCGGAGGCGTGCAGGTGTCGGCTGAAGCGCGGCAGCGGGACGGCAGGCCGACTGTCGGGCAGGAACATGTTAGCTGGAGCTGCCATGATGACGGCGTTCGTCACCAGACCTGCACACACAGACAGGAAGTGAGGTCAGAGGACTACAGTTCCACTGTTACCATGGAGACGGTATGCCTTGTGCAAAAAGTTTCTAGACATTCATTGAGTTTGACAACAGCTGAAACTAATCATCATTACTGATCAATGAAGACTAATCAATAATTCATTCAGGTCATGAAACATGCGAGTGTGTCGGAGTCGAACACGACGTCTAAAACTGAAAAGCTTTTATGGATCAATGATTCAATATTGATTTATTTTAGCCGTACTGCGATCAGAGGGATTGACCTGAATAACAACCATGACGGAGATCGATTGGTTGATTCTGATGCTTCTGCACATAAACGGACCAATGAGCTGTCAGCTGACCTGTGACATCAGCTGAATGAGGATGAGGACGGAGCCTGAAGGCAGTGAAGAGCAGATCAAAGTGAGGACGAATTTCTTCAATTTGTAACCTGAAATAACCTTGAAGCTGCAGCAGAGACTGAAATACTAAAAATACTACAGTTCACCTGAGTGAGAACTCTTCAGATCCAATATAATTTAGAATCAAACATATATTCTGAACATTTAACGGATTGAAAACATCACGATGACTGAAACCGTCAGTTTGATCCGCTCATCAACATCGTGTTTATTCACTAAAGCTGGTTTTACATTTTAATAGTCTTCATGTTTCTGAACAGCTTCACTGTAATAAGCAGCTCACAACATATTTCAGTCATCATGACCTCACTTCCTGTCTGTGTTTATGTTTCATAATAAAGTTAATCATGTTTTCAGCCTGTGGGTTCAGAAGAACTCCTCTGAGAGCTGCAGTCCTTCACTTTATTCTTTTATGGGAAGCTTCAACTCTTGAACCCAGAAGCTGATCTCTGATTGGTCCACTAGTGTCAGTCTTCCACAAACGCAAAGTAAATCATCGGGAAGCTTTCTGAGCTCTGATTGGACAGATGGATCGGACTCATTTTTCAGTGCGACAGCGAGTCGGCCGCCTGGATCACACTCGACTTCCTCTATCGGCCGACACTTTACACATTCTGTCTGAAAATAAAAAAACACTTCATGTTTCAGTTTGTCGTCAGCAGATAAAAAAATTCAGACATTTGATCAAACACCTAAAATACCAAATGTCTCTGAACATAATCCAAGCAGCAGCGATCCTTTAACACGACCACCATCTCTCTTTAACCTTCATCGACTCATTTTTGTACCACAGCTTGGTTAAACTTTGAAATGGAGATCGAGGAAAATAAAGTTCTGTTCTTTTTTTCAGTATTTGTTGAGAAAATTGTCGATGACACTATTTTTTCATTTTAACATCTTCATGTTCACACTAGTCCATCAGACGCAGCTCTCGTTAGCTTCCTGTGACCTCCAGCTAATGAAACGTTAACACTTTTCTCTTTCTGAATCCAACAAACTGACGAGAACATCATCTGTGAAGATTCACCGTCAGTTGACGAGCTGTAGTTGGTATTCAGCTGAACGTTTCAGCAGCGACACCAGGAGACGAGCTGAAGGCTGAGTGAAAAACTGACCATCAAACTTTCATCACAAGACTGACAGGAGACCGAACTGAAGAAACTCACTCAACACATTTTCTTCATTTATTTCAGTCTCCTCTTCTGCTGCTGTGAGTACTTCTACTCTCAAAAGATATATCTTTAGAGCTGCAACACTAGCATTTCATTAATGTCCCGTCAGACCGTGTGAAGTGAAAACAATTGGATCTGTGACGTCCTGACCAGCCCAGGTGTACCTGTCAGGAAACACAACTGGGAAACCAACCGAACCTCATGATGAAGATCTAAAATTAAAGAGCACTGTTCTCTGTGTAACTGGTGACTCACAGAGCGACAGCCTGCTCCGACATCACAGAGTGGACACGTTCTTCATTAACTTCAAGTTCTGTTGAAGCTTCTGTAAAATATTAAAGCTGCTCCACTTCTGATTCTTCAGTAAAACATTTAAGCAGCTCCGAGTCTCAGTCCGACTTCATGTTCGCTCAAAGACACTCTAAACTTTCTCCCTCAGGGTCAGGTGGTCATCACTGACATCACTGTGATGTCAGTAGGACTGTATCAGACTCCGTTCTCAGCTCTGGACCCAGTCTCTGTTCCAGTCCCCAGCTGTGGTTCCGGTCTCTAGTCCTGGTCCTAGTCCCTGTTTCAGTCCCCAGCTGTGGTCCTGGTCCCTGTTTCAGTCCCCAGCTGTGGTCCTAGTCCCTGTTTCAGTCCCCAGCTGTAGTCCTAGTCCCTGTTTCAGTCCCCAGCTGTAGTCCTAGTCCCTGTTTCAGTCCCCAGCTGTAGTCCTACTCCCCGTTTCATTCCTCAGCTGTGATCCTGGTCCCTGTTTCAGTCCTGAGCTGTGGTCCTACTCCCCGTTTCATTCCTCAGCTGTGATCCTGGTCTCTGTTCCAGTCCCCAGCTGTGGTCCTGGTCCCTGTTTCAGTCCTCAGCTGTGGTCCTGGTCTCTGTTCCAGTCCCCAGCTGTGGTCCTAGTCTCTGTTCCAGTCCCCAGCTGTGGTCCTGGTCCCTGTTTCAGTCCTCAGCTGTGGTCCTGGTCCCTGTTTCAGTCCTCAGCTGTGGTCCTGGTCGTGTGGTCCCTGTTTGGACTCAGAGACTTTTCAGGTCCAACTTAAACAGAAGTTCAGTAAAAGTAAAAGATTCAAACTGAGGTGAAAATCTGCGACTGAATAAAACCTCAAACGTTCCATCAGATAAATTGTGTTTATGTTTGCTGCTGTGAAGGAAACTGGTCTACAGTGAAGGTCGGAGCTCAGGTGGACTGTAGGATGGTCCCACCTGCTGTCAGGTGCATGTTGTGTTCATGTCACATGACCGCTGACAGCAACTGCTCAGCTGAACTCTTCTCCAGCTCATAGCGTCACAAGGAACAAACCTCACAATGGAAAGACTTTGAACTCAGCTTTTAAAACCTCTTAAAGAGAAATAATGTCGATGTTCCACTGAGACACAAACTGTTTAGACTCATTACCAACTGATCAATAATCATTGATCTTTGATCAGTCAGTATGTGACTAATTAGCTGATCCAGAACAGACTGACTGTGGTTTATGCTGTTGAAGGCAAACGTATTCCTCGTATCCATAAGACTGAGCGACCTGGTTGTACGAGTCTTTTGCTCCTTCGGGCTTTAAATCCTCTCAAACATGAAAACAACATGCAGAGCTGTGATGTTCAGGAGGAGATTAGATGTGAATTTAAATGTGTAGCGACCAATAAAAGCACCGACCTGTTTGAAGAAAACAAAGCAGCAGCAGCTTTAGTCTGCTCAGCCTCCACTTCAATCTCTGTAAAAAAACATTTTCATTCTTTCACCAGAAACAACTCTTGATTTACAGCTTATCAGAAGGAAGCCACAAAGACAGAGTGGCTCTCTGCTCTGCCTTCAATCAGGAAATCAGCAGTCAAGCTGACGAGGTGACGCTCTGCCAGACTCATTTCACGCCAACAAAAGCTCCAAATCACAGCGAGGAAACATGTGGGAGTCGATTTACTGACGCTCGGGGAGCAACAACCTTCAATCCTCCCAGAAAACACTCAAATCCCTCAACAATACAAGCCGATTGGACTGGTGTTTTACTGGACGAGGTTTCCTGCCTGCAGCAACGAGCCTCCACATGCTGTCACTTCAACTTCCTGTCTGGGGACTTTTCAAATTAATTTCCCTCAGATTACCTCGAGGATCAATTTAAGATGACAAGCCACTCGAGGAGCAGAAGATGTTTGCAGTAATGAGTGAAGGAGCTGCGTCACGCTTATTGGCGAACGTGTGATAATTAAAACAGGAAGCAGCACATTTGCATACTGAAGGAAACCGATCAGGTGGACAAAGCAGAGCGTGAAGCACATGACTGAGCCCTGACCAGGTGTGTCTTCAACCTCACCTGCATACATTCAATCCTGTAACTGAGGAGTTTAACCTTTATGTTGGATCTTACAGTCAGAGTGTTGATGTAACTAAAATGATCTTCTGCTTATGATGGATTCAGTTTCACCCTCAGAGCTTCTCTTACTGGATGATCATTATTATTATTGGATAGACTTTAGACTCGTAGACCGACTGGAAAATCAATTTCCCGTCTCTGGCCCGGCTCTCACGTGGTTTGAGTCGTACCTACCCGGAGGAACACAGTGTGTTTCCTCTCTGCTCTTCTCTTTATATTTCGCCTCTAGGCCAAATTATACACAGTCATGGAATTTAATTTGCACTGCAGGCTGATGATACGCAGCTCTATGTGCCCGTTAAAGCTGAGGATGATTCCCACATTAATAATTTAGAGGCCTGCTTGCTGTGAAAAACTCAATGTCAATTCCTGCGCCTGAATTCTGATAACGCTGTTGGTCGCTCGACAAGAACACCAGTTTGATCACTGACAGAAACTCTTGACAACTTTGTGTTTTGATCAGCACATTAAGAAATCACCAACATCACCTTCTTTGGCTTGATTCATTCACTCCAGGCTGATAATGAGATCATAATTCACAGGAGTGGATGTAATGTAATGTGTAATGTTTAGTTGTTTGGTCTGTTGTGTTGATCGCACTAAAAGTCTTCAAATGCTTCTGAACGCGGCAGGAAGAGTAAAGAAATGGAATCGTATAACACCAGTTTTAGCCTCACGTCATTGATTCAAGTCAGACTTTAAGCAGCTTCTGCTGAATTACACAGTTGTAACTGTATTTGCAAATGAGAGTTAAAAGATGGCTTTTCTTATCGCATTGCTTTTCTCTGGAATAATCAGACAGTGCGAGTCTGTTCAGGCATTTAAATCTAAACTTTACTTTCAGCTAGTTGCTTCTTTTTGATTACTCGTTATCATTCTCCTTCTGGAGGGTCAGCTTTTCTGAGGTTTTCCTCAGTTTTATCTAAATACAAGGTCTAAGGTCAAAGGGTCTCATATGCCGCTTTTCCATTACATATGCTGACCTGGCTCTACTTAGTGTGACTCGGCCGGCAGCCCAGCACAGACGGGATTTTGCATTTCCAGCACAAATGGGCTCCCTCCTTGAATGTGAGTCCTAAAATAATGATGCGCTTGTCTCGATCCCCACAGTGCTATCGAAGAATCACCGCTAACAAAGTGGCTCCACTAATTCAGTTTCAAACACGCTTCATTTCCTGTAACTTCTTCACAATAAAAGCCCCCCATTATTTAGTCATTTAAAAGCTTTGTGTTTTCAGCAGCAGTAACTACACGATGAAACAGTGAAACACAGCAGAGGTTTGAAAGAACAAACAGGACGAGAGAAACTAAAGAGATTCAGTTAGAAGCTATAAAAGTACTGAGAGCCGAGCACACTGACTTTAAAACCTCTTTCTCTCAGGTTTCCTGCACAGACATGAGTTCAGTATCGATTTGAGGGGGAGACGGGTGCTTGTTATGGGTTGGCTGCAGTTGTGAAATGTCACCGCAGCCCGCTTGGAGGCAGGGCATCTCTGCGCTCGGCCTGGCTCAACTCGGCTCAGTAAAACTGGTGATGTAAAAGCAAATCAGCGTGGCTCGGTTTGACTCCAGGTGGAGTTTTGGCACGGCCAAAAGCGTGACAGATGAGGACTCCTCCGACGGGTGAGGACTCCTCCGCAGCTCCGACGGGGAGGACTCCATTAGACTAGATTTTAGACTCTTTATTTGTCATTCAAAAAGTACACCTCACAGTGCAGATCAGAATGAAATTTCATTGCATTTGGCTCAGTATAGCACAGAATAAAGACAACAGCAAGTATTTACATAAAATAAATAAAATAAAAAGTGTAAACATAAATACTATCTAAAATATAAAAATATATTGCACAATGTGTATTATTATATTGCAGTCCTGTGAAGCAGTCCTGAGTGGGTGTGTGGGGGAGGATGGGGGTATTTTATTTTGTGTTCAGCAGTCTTATGGCTTGTGGGAAGAAGCTGTTATAGAACCTGGCTGTTCTGCTTCGAGGCTGCGGAACCTCTTTCCAGAGTCCAGGAGCGAGAACAGTCCATGGTGGGGGTGAGAGGTGTCTCTGCTGATGTAATGAGCCCTGGTCAGGCAGTGTTTTTTTGCAATGTCTTGGGTGGGAGGAAGTGAAGTCCCAATGATTTTCTCCGCTGTCCTCACCACCCTCTGCAGGGACTTCCAGTCAGAGGCACTGCAGGCTCCTGACCAGACAGGGATGCAGCTGGTCAGTATGCTCTCTATAGTGCCTCTGTAGCGCCTCTGCCTCTGCAGCTCCGACAGGTGAGGACTCCTCCGCAGCTCCTTTACACTGTGGACTGACTTCCTGCTCGAAGTCTCAGGACATTTCAGGACAAACAGCAGATAAACATCTGTGTTTAGTCACTCAGACGTTAAAGATTGAAGACTTTCCTGTGAGCGCAGACTCTGCAGATGTTCTGCTGAAGTGTCCTTGAGCAGGATGGCAAGCTTCCACCTGCTGCCTCATAAACAGTCTCTGAGGACGAAGCTGACATGTTCAAATGTAAATGTGAAGAGACACAAACGGGGCTGAAGGCTGAGGATACGCCCCTTCTGTTAACATCAGAGCGGGTCAATGAAACTTTGCTCTGGTCGCCACAACGACGCGCCATGAATAATTCACAGAGAGACACAGAGGAGGTGATGAAGGAGGACAGTCAGATATCCTCCAAGAGTGATATCACAGAACTCTTTGAGATGCTTCCCATTACTTGTTGGAAAGAATTACACTGATTTATACTGGTTCACAATTATGTTATATTCACGGGTTATATTTAATATAGACATGAAAGTTTAACAGAATCTGAATGAAAATAAAAACCAACCAACATTAAACCCTAACCCTACATTCATGTGTTTAATTAAAAAAGCTGAAACCTGTGATGATCTGCAGAGTTTTAAAGATAAAAGTTTGTCTCTTTCTTTATGGGTTGTCCAGGTTGGTTCTTAACACGTCGTTAAAAGGTTTTCTCACGTCAACATGTCCTCACTGCTGTAAATCATAAATAAAATGCTTCTGCAGTGAAACGCTTCCTGTCTGGACAAAACCACAGTCTGTGATGGGGTTGGAGGTTTGTACTGAAATGTTAAAGTATATTTCTTGCTTGTTGTGGTAATAGACCTGCAAATTATCTCTCACTCAATTACAAATATTGATCAGCAGCTTGGCTCTGGCTGCTGGAATTACACTAATGGTCCAAATCTGGTCCAACATAGAGACATAAATCAGACAAAGTGTTAGAGGCTGAAGAGCTGCCAACACACTGCAGAGAAAACACCCTGCAGACACACACTGACTCACCAGGAGAACACACCTGGACTCTCAGGGACTGACCCGACAACACACCTGGACTCTCAGGGACTAGTTGTAGAGGTCCAGTGAACAAGTTGTAGAGGTCCAGAGGACCAGTTGTAGAGGTCCAGTTGACTAGTTGTAGAGGTCTGAGGACTAGTTGTAGAGGTCCAGTGAACAAGTTGTAGAGATCCAGTGGACCAGTTGTAGAGGCCCACTGGACCAGTTGTAGAGGCCCAGTGGACCAGTTGTAGAGGCCCACTGGACAAGTTGTAGAGGTCCAGAGGACAAGTTGTAGAGGTCCAGAGGACCAGTTGTAGAGGTCTGAGGACTAGTTGTAGAGGTCCAGTGAAGAAGTTGTAGAGGTCCAGTGAAGAAGTTGTAGAGGTCCAGAGGACCAGTTCTAGAGGTCCAGTGAACAAGTTGTAGAGGTCCAGTGGACCAGTTGTAGAGGTCTGAGGACCAGTTGTGGAGGTCTGAGGACTTGTTGTAGAGGTCCAGTGGACCAGTTGTAGAGGTCTGAAGACTAGTTGTAGAGGTCCAGTGTACCAGTTGAAGAGGTCTGAGGACTAGTTGTAGAGGATTGAGGACTAGTTGTAGAGGTCTGAGGACTTGTTGTAGAGGTCCGGTGAACAAGTTGTAGAGATCCAGTGAACAAGTTGTAGAGGTCTGAGGACTAGTTGTAGAGGTCCAGTGAACAAGTTGTAGAGGTCTGAGAACTAGTTGTAGAGGTCTGATGACTAGTTGAAGAGGACTGAGGACTTGTTGTAGAGGTCCAGTGGACTAGTTGTAGAGGTCCAGTGGACCAGTTGAAGAGGTCTGAGGACTTGTTGTAGAGGTCTGAGGACTAGTTGTAGAGGACTGAGGACTAGTTGTAGAGGTCTGAGGACTTGTTGTAGAGGTCCAGTGGACCAGTTGTAGAGGTCTGAGGACTAGTTGTGGAGGTCTGAGGACTAGTATTAGAGGACTGAGGACTAGTTGCAGAGGACTGATGACCAGTTGTAGAAGTCCAGTGAACAAGTTGTAGAGGTCCATTGAACAAGTTGTAGAGGTCTGAGGACTAGTTGTAGTGGTCTGAGGACTTGTTGTAGAGGTCCAGTGAACAAGTTGTAGAGGTCCAGTGGACCAGTTGTGGAGGTCCAGTGGACTAGTTGTAGAGGTCCAGTGGACCAGTTGAAGAGGTCTGAGGACTAGTTGTAGAGGACTGAGGACTAGTTGTAGAGGTCTGAGGACTTGTTGTAGAGGTCCAGTGGACCAGTTGTAGAGGTCCAGTGGACCAGTTGTACAGAACTGAGGACTAGTTGTAGAGGTCTGGTGAACAAGTTGTAGAGGTCCAGTGAACAAGTTGTAGAGGTCCAGTGAACAAGTTCCAGAGGTCTGATGACTAGTTGAAGAGGACTGAGGACTAGTTGAAGAGGACTGAGGACTAGTTGTAGAGGTCTGACTTGTTGTAGAGGTCCAGTGGACCAGTTGTAGGGGTCTGAGGACTAGTTGTAGAGGTCCAGTGAACAAGTTGTAGTGGTCCGAGGACTGGTTGTAGAGAACTGACTAGTTGTGGAGGTCCAGTGAACACGTTGTAGAGGTCCAGTGAACACGTTGTAGAGGTCTGAGGACTAGTTGTAGAGGTCTGAGGGCTAGTTGTAGAGGTCTGAGGACTAGTTGTAGAGGTCAGGGTGTTCAGGTTCTCTTGGAGCCGTCAGCCTCTCTCTGTCACTCACAGTATGATGAAGATGAAGAGAGGTTGAGATGATGTCAGAGCTGGTTGTAGAGTGAAGAGGTCTCACTCTCACGCCTCCAGTAGTCGCCCTGCTGTCAGACGGATGTTTCTTAATAACAGTCTGAGGGATTTGACATATTGAGTGTCGACAGCCTCGAGGAGACGGAAATATTAGTCTCTGCAGCGCAGCAGATACCACACAGTGGAACTGATTCACATCTCTCATTTCTCACTTTCCTGCTCGCCATCCTGAACTCTGACTGGACCTCTCACTTTATTTCTGTTTATATTCACAGCTGCGAGTTACACAGGAGAAAACTCATCCACTATATGTGTAATCAGAAATTTGTATATATACATATATGTTGTATATGTTGCATACATATATATATACATATAATATACTATATATACACATATATATACATATATATACACACACATATATATACATATATATACACACACATATATATACATATATACACACACACACACATATATATATACACAATGTCAATGTGTTTTGATTACAGATGTAAAAATGAATTGAAACAAATTAGAGGAGCAACAGTCAAAGACAGATGAATCAATCTGAACATCAAATATCAAACTATGCAGTTTCAGTTAGCTTTTGCTTCGGACAATAGCCAGGCTGCTAGCTGTAGCCATGTTGCTAGCGCTGTGTTTGTGAGAGCGGCACCGACAGTAATACCACAGGGAAACACTACAGGGGAAAATAGGAAATGTCTGTTTCTGTCTTAAAGATGAATAGACAATGTGTTGAACCAGTATCAGAAGCAAAATATCTCGTTATATGTTAAATTCTCTTTAAAATCTAAGAAACTAAAATGTTTAAATGTTGAGAAAGGTTGTAAAAACAAACATTTCTATTCATTAGAGATCATTTACTGTTTTATGCTGCTTACGGTTTCAAGCTTTCATCTGTGACAATTAAACCTCTGAAGAGAAGTAAAATCTAAAATAAATGAATCTAATATGAAGCTGATAAGATGTGGAAACCGATCATGTTCTGTTCTAATCAATTAAATTAAACTCATCCATCACTTTGTGAATAAGCAGCTGCTTCCTCTGCACGTGTCTGTGGAATAGTAAGGAGCCATTTAGTAAATCAGACTTCATGTGAATGTTTAAAATCAACGTAAAACACCACAAAGACAATATATTTAATGTTTCATTGACTTTTGTAAATATATGATTAATGTGAATCTGATTTTAAACATGCTGGGACAGAAGCAACAATCACCTGTTTGGATCATCACACAAGTGAACAGGTGATAGTATTATGACTCTATAAAGGAGATTGCTACATGGACTCAGAACACTTCAGATAGACAGTTTGTTTATTAATGATTGATTTTATTTATATTTCACACACAACAATTTTTTTGTGTTATTAACCAATAATTTTACAAATTATTTGATAAGGTTTTTGTTTTCTGATTTATTTAAGGGTTAGAATTTATTGTCAAAGATGAATCTTGACAAACATTTTCACCACGAGGCTCATTTGGAATCTGTTCTGGAGCTTTCAGGCACATTTACATGAGCAGCTGCTCAATGTTCTTGTTTTTAGGTGGATAATGAAGTTAATTCCTCTGTGTTGGGATGTTCAAACTCGTTATAATACTCTATACATTTCTTTGAGGAATTAAAGACATGAATAAAGTCTCTGGTTCTTCTGTTTCCCCCCCCCCAACATGCAGACGGACGTGAAGCAGCTGAATCTGAATCTTCAGCTGAGACGAATCGGTTTGAAGTGCTGCCGTCATGGAGGATGAAGCTTTTCTTTTAACAGTCTGGCTCTTTGTGAGCAGCGTCTGTGGCTGCAGGAAGACAATCCGAATACGTGACGGAGGCGGGGGACGACCACAAGTCCGTCCGTCCAGCCAGAGGAAGGATTATCGTCTCCTGACAGTCCGTTTGAAGTGAGGAGGCCCTCAGCACAGAGAGGATTCGCTTAATTACAAAGTGCCAGTCATGATCACGGCGGGGCGTTTCTTCTTCATGTTCCTGTCAGACGCAGCACGATCACTTATTATGAATGAGACAGGAAAGTAAAAGCTCCTCTGGAGAGATGGAGGCCGGCGGGTCAGACGCCTCATTAATAAACCAGCAGCAGCAGAGATGAGGAATTATTTCAACCAGAGAGGTTAAATTCACCTTCACCTCCAGAGACTCTGAGAGACATCGGGTCTGACCCGGTTCCATCTCAGCTGACTTAAATCAGCTCAACAGGGACGCAGCAGATGATAATGAACAGATTAATGACAAGAATCCCAGCGTCAGTCAAAACAGACACAGCACAACTACCAGGGCAGGTTAACCCTAACCTAACCTAACCCTATCCTAACCTAACCCTACCCTAGCCTAACCCAACCTAACCCTAAACTAAAGGGCTCAAATATCAGTTTAGAAATAATTATATTGATAAAAGTATGAACACATTAATTACAACAATAATAATCATCACGAAAGTTCAGGTAGGATCAACAGGACACGTTACAGCTCTGTTTCATGGAACGATCATTCGTCTGGATGATTGACTGACCATTTGATTGGATGATTGATTGAATGATTATTTGATTGGAGTTTGACAACTTTTAAAACTTGTGAGTCTGAACATGACACACAACAGTGGGATGTAGATGAAGGTTTTCAGTCATCCAGGTCCTGGTACCTCCAAGTTCTGTATCGTAGGCAACTGGACTAGGTTCAGTTTGTTGAAGACGTTTCACCTCTCGTCCAAGAGGCTTCTTCACTTCTAACTAACTGGAGGAGCTGCAGGCTTTAAACTATGTGTGGGAGTGCCCTTACAAAGTGTGTGAGTGTCCTTACATAGTATGGGAGTGTCCTTACAGAGTACGGGAGTGCCCGTACAGTGTGGGAGTGTCCGTACAGAGTGTGGGAGTGTCCTCACATAGTGCGAGAATGTCCTTACAGAGTGCGGGAGTGTCCTTGCAGAGTGTGAGAATGTCCTTAAGGAGTGTGGGAGTGTCCTCACATAGTGTGGGAATGTCCTCACATAATGTGGGAGTGTCCTCACATAATGTGGGAGTGTCCTCACATAACGTGGTAGTGCCCTCACATAGTGTGGGAATGTCCTCACATAATGTGGGAGTGTCCTCACATAGTGTTAGAATGTCCTTACAGAGTGTTAGAATGTCCTTACAGAGTGTGGGAGTGTCCTTACAGAGTGTGGGAGTGTCCTTACAGAGTCGTTAAGGACATGTGTGAGCTCTGAGTTTCAGAGTCGTTAGGGCCACTTGTGGGGTCATTGGTCAAACCGGCTTTCATGTGGGTTGCTAAGGCTACAGTGGAATTTAGGTAACCAATCAGAGCCACAAGACTCGACTGCTGAAATCAATTAAATTAGCTTGTTTTGTGTGCATTTATTGTGATGGAGCCCAGGTCTTTACAAAGACCTTTAATGTGAAGGAGCCTGACTGTTCTTACGGTAAACATGTGAGAGCTTTTATTGTGAAGAAATGTAGGCTTTGATCATAGAACAATAAGATGTCGGCTATGTCTCAGGATCAGAAGGTTGGGGGTTCGATCCCCAGCTCCAGAAGTGTCTGTAGGTGAAATACTGAACCGCTGAAGATCAAACCCTCTTCTGATGGGATCCGACGTGGATCATCTTTAATTTTCTTTTCTCAAAGTAAGATCATGTGAAATGACATTCAGGAGTGAAGACGATCACTTCTCGTTGTTGTCAACGTCAGCTGCACGAGGGGGTGGGGCTTACCTTTGTGAGCGAGGCAGCGGATGCTCTGTTTGCTTTGGATGTCCCAGAGTCGAACTGTCTCGTCATGTGACCCAGAGAGGAGGAGCGTCCCGTCCATCGACACAGACAGACATGTCACCATGTTCCTGAGGTAGACGTCAAAAGGACTTCAGACTTGCAGACAAAGTTCACGTTCATGTCACATCTACCTGTTGATATCTCACCTGTGTCCTTTGAACACCTGGTTCCCATCATTGTCAGACTGGAAGGATCTGTCTCGACTGAGACTCTGAAACACAATCACTTCCAACAGTTAATCTTTATCGACACAAACACTTCCAACGGTTAATCTTTATCGACGCAAACACTTCCAACGATAATCTTTATCGACACAAACACTTCCAACAGTTAATCTTTATCGACGCAAACACTTCCAACGATAATCTTTATCGACACAAACACTTCCAACAGTTAATCTTTATCGACACATCAAGTTTTCAAACTCAACAACATGACAAGATTAAAGACAACCTCACTATCCACGTCGTCATATCTCATGTGTCTCACTGTCCTCATGTCTCATCTGTCTCACTGTCCTCATGTCTCATCTGTCCACGTCTCATCTGTCTCACTGTCCACATGTCTCATGTCTAACTGTTCACATTCTCACTTTCAAAATGTCAGTTTCAGTCAGCTGATCAATGTCCCCTCAGACAGAATCATGTCTCTGTTTGTCTCAGTTGAACTGATGTTCGTGTTGGAGCAGCTTCAGTAGTTTCAGTTCAGGTTACACAGACTTAAACTCCTCAGAGATGGAAGACGGTATCATCAGTTCAGTCGGAGGGAGGGGGAGGAGGGGGGTATCGGTGGAGGACAAGCTCTGTGGTTTGTTTGGAGGATTAACTCAGCGAGGCTTTCAAATGTAAATGTGTTGTGAGAAAGTGTTTCAGTGTTCAGAGAGAAGAAAAGATGAACAAAGAAGGAATGAAGAGAGGAATCATAAGAAACACTGACTCTCCAGGAATTATCCTCATCCACATAATTACACATCTCTTCTTTACATGAACTCAAACTGGATCAGCGGTAGTTTTCATTTAAAGAGCTGACAGGATGATTAATGAGCTCCAACTGTTGAAACACAAACACCGTCACTGTTTGACTGTTTGTAGCGAGAAGCATCGACAGACGATCAAACCAACAGAAAACACTCAGGATATTTATTTATCAGTGTTATATGACAAAATAATGTTAAAACACGTTTACACACAATATCTTCAGTAATGTTTACACACAATACTGGCTGCTGTGTAGGAAGTTGGACCTATGACATAGGACAGAGGACCATAGGTTGTAGGATAGTGATTTAGTTTAAAGTTTGGAGGATGGTGGTTTATAGTTTGGGTTAGTAGGCTGTAGGATGGTAGTTTATTTAGATGAAGGATGTAAAGTGTAGAGTGAGACTCACCTGGCTGCACAGAGACACCTGGAAAATATTTCCATCACTGCCTCCACAGAATAGGAAGTACTCGCAGGGGTCAAAGGTCACAGACATGATCTCCACATCAAACAGGACAGACAGGAGCAGCTCACCTGAGGACAACTCCCACACCTGGACAGACAGACAGACAGACACGTCTGTAAATAAACAGGTCACAGGTTCAGACTAACACCTGGGTCACATGACCTGCCTGATCCCGCGTAACAGCTGCGTCTCACAGTCAACAGTCGCGTTTGAAGCATTAAAGTTTTTTCACTTTGCAAAAAAGAACCAAGTTCTGCTCAGAACCTTTAAGAACCCTGCAAATCTTTGACATTCTTTTCAGACAAGCATAATTTTTACAGTCGGCGGCAGGACAATTCTGTTTTGTTTAACTGAACTTTTGTAGTTTTTTTAGTCGTCTCTGCTGCAGCATTTTTATCCTTCAGTTAATTCTATCTTTTTAATTTTAATGTAAATAAAGTTTATCAGAAGGAGGAGACTTATAGAGATGTGAAGTGATGATAACAGGATGTGATTCATCTCAGTTGACCTTTAACCCTTCCAGTGTAATAGAGCTGCTGGCTCTGCTGAATACAGACTGTGTTCCAGACTCCACTTAAAAATCTGATAATTTAAGATGTGAGCAGCAGCGATGCCTCGGCTCGTGTTCAACACCTCCAGACCATCCGTTATGATGTCACAGCAAGCTGACGTGTCATTACTGAGACTCCACCTCCTGTGATTTATGCAGAGGGGATTTTACCAAAATTCAAACCAGATCTGAGGACGACAAGGAGAGACGCTTTGTGTTTAAAGAGATTAGTCATTCTGATCAGAGGTGATCAATAAGGTCAAAGTAACACCATCTGATTGGTTAAAAAAACTGTGTTCCTAATCCATATTTATCAATCTATCGATATATTGACATACACTAATGAACTCATCTATCCATCCATGTCATTGTGTCGTCTGACTGATGGTCTAACAGAGTGTTGCCATAGCAACAAAGCTCTCATGTCAGGCTCAGTTAGAGGAGAGGTGGATAACTTTCCAGCCACAAATGAACTCAGTCCGCATCAATCGATCAGTCTTTAACTGTACAAAGGTCAAGACTGAAACTAAGTTTGGTGACTCTGGTCTGAAACTCTGTGACTCTGTTTGTGTCTGAATGTTTGTGTTCGTCTTCGGTGTCACTTTCCTTCATGAAACCATCAATCATCGTCAATGGGACTTTATCTTTGGGAGGACACAACCTCCACACCTGTCCTACCTGTCTGATCGTCATGACGACCATCAGTCTATCTCCACCCAGCAGCTTCCTAACGAGGTCATCCATCAACTAAACAATTACAAGGTCGACCATGACGGTTTGAACCCTCAGAAACAGTTTGTTCGGCTGTCGTGTCCCCTTAATGTGACAGGAAGTCAGTGACTGAAACTGTGACTGAAACCAGATCTGAACCAGGATCAAACTGTGACTAAGCTAACAGCTGACAGTGAAAACATCTACCGATACTGACGGGGCCAAAGAGGCACGAACAGCCCAGGAAGTGGATGACATTACAAAGTCACGAGACTTTCTGGCAGACGAGGTCTCTGCTGTCAGACTGCAGCAGCAGAAGAAGGTTATGATTTCAGAGGGAAACTAAATCTAAAAGTACAGAAACACTCAGAAGTGTTTCTGTATCAATTCTTGGTGTAAATGGATTTAAAATTCACTAGCTGGTTATTGTCTGGTTGTTCATTTATTTTGTATTTTTTGTTTGCTGAAAGGAATGTGGGTATATAAATATATAAATATATAAATACACATCAACATGGGAGTGGACAAATCTGCTTTATGCAAATGTATGTTTATTTTTATTGCAACAATCCAAAACAACAGAAGCTTTCCATAATATTCTCCAGAATAACCCCAAAAGGTTCTGCACGCTCAAAATGTATGCTGAAAGCACAACATGACAAACTCAAGTCCAACAAGCAACAACAGATGGACACACTGCTCTCTGCATCAGCTGTGTTATCTGAGACTGGACTGGACCGGTGCTGACTCAGCTCACATCCACAGTAAATGTAAATAACTTTGTTCTTGAGGAGAGAAACATCCGGCAGGTTTGAAGGTGAACTTCATTCAAAATACTCTTTTCTTTATTCGTTCCTGTTCATGGAGGTTTGTTTCTGTTGCATCGCTGCCTGATATCCCAAACTACGGGGCGGGCCGAGGGTCATAACGTGTGCATTAATCAAATAAAGGAAACGCCGTTAAGAGGAATTTGTGTCAACACATTATTATTGCATCAACTTTGAAAGCCCTAAAATATATATATATTTATTATTATTTACACAAACATGTAATTAGAATTGCCAGTTTTGTTGGTTTGTTTGTTTATGGTATAAAATATAGTACATGTTCGAAATAAAGATTTCAATCAATCAATCAAAAACATAAAGATGCTTTTCATATCTGATCTGTGCAGTTTTATCTCTGACAGAAACACTCAAACCAAACTTCATTTAGAAAACATCACATTTAAAGAAACCTGATTGTTTTTAATGGCCATGAAACTGAGCTCTGATCAGCTGAAACAACAAACCAAACTTCATTTAAAAAACGTATCATTCTGAGATGAGGATGAGATAAAAGTTTTTCTCTCCCAGATTATTGATTGATCAGTTTTATCTGAACAAAACACACGTGTGTGTGTGTGTGTGTGTGTGTGTGTGTGTGTTTGTTTAAAGTAAACATTCACATCACTGCTGGTGGAACAGATATGAAGAGTCAGAGCATTTTAAAGGCCGAGCTTTTATTTTGAAGGTACTTTTAGCTCAGTATCTGCTGTGTGTGTGTGTGTGTGTGTAAATCATTTTTTTCTGGCTCTGTAAGTCATTGCTTTCCGTTTCATGTTTGTATTAAATAATACAAATATAGAATATACCTGTGTACCTGTGCAGGCGTTATTAACTGTACCTGTTGTGTTATTAACTGTACCTGTTGTACCTGTGCAGGCGTTATTAACTGTACCTGTTGTACCTGTGCAGGTGTTATTAACTGTACCTGTTGTGTTATTAACTGTACCTGTTGTGTTATTAACTGTACCTGTTGTACCTGTGCAGGCGTTATTAACTGTACCTGTTGTACCTGTGCAGGCGTTATTAACTGTACCTGTTGTGTTATTAACTGTACCTGTTGTACCTGTGCAGGTGTTATTAACTGTACCTGTGCCGGTGTATTGACCTAAATCTTACCTTGACAGTTTGGTCCAAGGAGGCGGTGGCAAATCTGGCCTGAGCTCCCATTAGGCCACAGTGCAGGTCTGTGATTGGTAGAGAGTGACGAGACAGGACGTGACGTGGTTCAGGGGTGTGGCTCAAATCCAGCTGGATCACACTGAAACACAAACACAAACACAAACACACACACACACACACACACACACACACACACACACACACACACACACACACAGTCATTGATTCAGTCAGACTGATGGTTTCTGTTAAATATTCGTTAACTGTTTCCTGTCGTTTATATTCCGGATGATGTTTGTGTGACAGAAGTGACAAACTCTTCAGAGTCTCAGGGAGCACTGGGATGAAAAACATTATTTATTAAAGGAGGAAAATACTTTCTTCAGATGATTTATGTAACTGAGCATTGATCAATATTAATCATAATGAAGCTGATCACATTTTAATCAATGCAGATAATGAAGGAGTGACAGAAAGCAACACACACGACTCCAGATGAGCTCGTGCAGAGAGGAAGACATCAGAGCAATGAAGATGAAACATGTTTTATTACTGACAGCATCTTTAACATTCAGCTCAGGTTTCCCATCATCCCCTGCTGCACGATGACATCACATCAGAGACAGAGGTCTATCTCTGTGATCACTGGCGGCCCGTTTCAAAAGATGTATTGATTATTGGCTGCTTGTGATTAATGACAGGTTTTCATTTGACACAGTGAGGCAGGATCAGCTGCCTCCTCCTCCTCACCTCAAGCTGAGTATCTGATTCTGAGTCTGACATTGATCAGAAACAATCAGGTGATCTATAAAAGAACAGCTCCTGACAGAGACCTGAATGGACCAATCAGAAACCAGCATCACAGTCCAGAAAGAAATCAGTAGATTTTTTTTCTTCAACACTGATCACAAAGACTATTGATTGATTAATGAGTCAAACTACAACATAAATCACTTGTCTGCCAATCAACTAATCAATGAATTGACTGATAGCTATTGTTCCTGCTGACAGACAACATGGAGTCTGTTGAGCTGTCCACACTCTGTGTTAGAGCTCCACCCAGTGGACATGTGAGTGATTATTATTACATCTTTATAATAAACTGACTCAGGATCAGACTCTGCAGAGAGAAAGACATCAGAATGATGAAAATGAAACTTTTTATTTAAAATAACAAGAAAATAGAGAACGTCAACATGATGTTAAAGTCCAACAACAGTCTCACATCAGTGTCTGAAAACGTCTCCTGGTGTTTTACTGTTTATTGATGTGACGTATTGATGTGATGTGACGTATTGATGTTACGTATTGATGTGACGTGTTGATGTGACGTGACGTATGGATGTGACGTGACGTATGGATGTGATGTGACGTATTGATATGATGTATTTCACAGCTCACACCACCAGAGGTCGGTCTCTGCAGGTGGAACAAAATTTAAAAAAGATATATTTTGGGTTCAGTTCTGATGATGAAGCTGAGTGCATCTATACATTATTCTATATACCCTAAGTACTGAAACCCTGCAAGACCTGTCCAGGTATTCTAACAGCAGACCAGACACAGAGTCAGAGACTGTGGATTAATCATACAGGCTTCAACAACAACTTCTATCAGCAGCACATAAGCTTTACTTCGGTTTTTGCTTCTACAATACTATATACAAGGGTACACTACACAATGGTATACACACACTGTATACTACACAATGTTATACACACACTGTATACTACACAATGGTATACACACTGTATACTATGCAACGGTATATGAGCTGTATACTACACAATGGTATACACGCTGTGCACTATACAATGATATACACGCTGTGCACTACACAATGGTATACACACACTGTATACTACACACTGTATACCACACAATGGTATACACACTGTATACCACACAATGGTATACACACTGTATACTACACAATGGTATACACACACTGTATACTACACAATGGTATACACACACTGTATACTACACAATGGTATACACACTGTATACTACACAATGGTATACACTAGGGCTGTGCAATTAATCGAATTTTGATGGTGATTTCGATTTTTGGGTCAAACGATCTCCAAACTAATATAATCGAGTTGAAACGATTTATTTGGCATTTTTCGTTGTACAGTAGGCCTAGAGATTTTCTGGAAATCCCTCCCCCAAAGCATTTAATGTGGCCCTGCTGACTGGCACAGAGGCGCAGTATTGGCAAACCGAACCAGTGTGAACGACGGATAAGCCGGCGGCGCGGAGCGAGGGGTTTGAAAATGGCAGAGGGAGGGCAGCCCTGTTTGGTCGACAAAAAGGGTAGAAAAAGTTCTCTTGTATGGGAACACTTCGGATTCCAAGAATCCGACGAGGAGCAGCACCACACAATGTGCAAGATTTGCTACAAGGTGATATCTGCGCCACTTGGCAACACAACAAATCTATTCAACCATCTCAAACTAAAGAACAAAGTCACTCACGACGAATTAATAAAGAAACAAAAAGACAAGGCCACAACCCCCACAACATCAACGCAGAGTCAGACATCGATCTCAGACACACTGTATAATGCGACTCCTTATCCGTCAAATTCAGATAGGCACAAGAAAATAACAGCTGCCATTGGATACTTTTTAGCTAAAGATATGCACCCTGTCATTTGTCTTATTTGATTCAAGTATAAGTATATTTATTTTATTTATTAAATGTTTTATAGAAATTGCAGAACAATTAGATACGTATTTGTACATTATTTTCGATTTGAACATTTTGTGTATTTTTTTTAAGGGGAAATTTCAAAGTTGTCAGTTACAAAGTGTTTTTTTTTTTTGGAGAGAAATGCTGAATAAATGCATCATGTTTCCAAACTCAAAAATAATCGTGATTTCAATATAGACCACAATTATCGTGATTATGATTTTTTCCATAATCGAGCAGCCCTAGTATACACGCTGTATACTACACAATGGTATACACACATTGTATACTACACAATGGCATACACACATTGTATACTACACAATGGCATACACACATTGTATACTACACAATGGCATACACACATTGTATACTACACAATGGCATACACACATTGTATACTACACAATGGCATACACACACTGTATACTACACAATGGTATACACACGCTGTGCACTACACAATGGTATACACGCTGTGCACTACACAATGGTATACACGCTGTGCACTACACAATGGTATACACGCTGTGTACTATACAAAGGTATACACGCTGTATACTTCACAATGGTATACACGCTGTATACTACACAATGGTATACACACATTGTATACTACACAATGGCATACACACATTGTATACTACACAATGGCATACACACATTGTATACTACACAATGGCATACACACATTGTATACTACACAATGGCATACACACATTGTATACTACACAATGGCATACACACACTGTATACTACACAATGGTATACACACGCTGTGCACTACACAATGGTATACACGCTGTGCACTACACAATGGTATACACGCTGTGCACTACACAATGGTATACACGCTGTGTACTATACAAAGGTATACACGCTGTATACTTCACAATGGTATACACGCTGTATACTACACAATGGTATACACACACTGTATACTACACAATGGTATACACGCTGTATACTACACAATGGTATACACGCTGTATACTACACAATGGTATACACACACTGTATACTACACAATGGTATACAAACACAGTATACTACACAATGGTATACACGCTGTATATTACACAATGGTATACACACACTGTATACTACACAATGGTATACACACACTGTATACTACACAATGGTATACACACACTGTATACTACACAATGGTATACACGCTGTGCACTACACAATGGTATACACGCTGTGCACTCCACAATGGTATACACACTGTATACTACACAAAGGTATAGACTGTATACCACACAATTTGTACACACAAAGACTGTGACAGACTTGTTTAATACATGTCACGTAGAACAAACCACAATACATTGAGTTCATTAATTATATCGGCCCCCCTGTTTCAGGTGTGTTCAGGTGTGTGTTACCTGGACAGACTCCACACCAGAGCCAAGTTGTCTTTTCCTGCAGAAACAAAATGGCTGCTGTCGTCTGTGAACTTCAGACAGGTAACATCCTGATAGTGGCGACTGAGGACACACAGCAGCTTACCTGTGGACACCTGAACCAATCACAGAGGAGATAGACAGACATGATGTCACAGTTTGTTCATTCTGAACTAATATTATAATAACACTTATTAATTAATTTAACAAATCAGAAATGCTTTTATTTCCTCCAGCTGATTTTATGTGTTCAGAAATGTTTGAAACAAAGAAAAAGAAGCTGACCCACCTCCCACAGGTAAATGGCCTCAGCGACAGCAGCAGCGAGGAAGAGTCCATTAGGTGAGGTGGTCAGACAGGTGACCACACCTGGACACATAATCTTCTGCTGCAGCTGATCCTGGAAGACAAACAGGGTGTCACACATAACACGTATCAAACAGATAGAAAACTTTGATGTCATGTCTACTGCTGACATAAAACCACTGAATGTGATATCACAGCCGTGAAAACAGAACTACATTAATACAACACAGAGCTACATTAATACTACACAGAGCTACATTAACACTACACAGAGCTACATTAACACTACACAGAACTACATTAACACTACACAGAGCTACATTAACACTACACAGAACTACATTAATACAACACAGAGCTACATTAACACTACACAGAGCTACATTAATACAACACAGAACTACATTAACACTACACAGAGCTACATTAACACTACACAGAACTACATTAATACAACACAGAGCTACATTAACACTACACAGAGCTACATTAACACTACACAGAACTACATTAACACTACACAGAACTACATTAATACTACACAGAACTACACTAACACTACACAGAACTACATTAATACTACACAGAACTACATTAATACAACACAGAACTACACTAACACTACACAGAGCTACATTAATACAACACAGAGCTACATTAACACTACACAGAACTACATTAACACTACACAGAACTACATTAATACTACACAGAACTACACTAACACTACACAGAACTACATTAATACTACACAGAACTACATTAACACTACACAGAGCTACATTAATACAACACAGAACTACACTAACACTACACAGAACTACATTAATACAACACAGAACTACACTAACACTACACAGAACTACATTAATACTACACAGAACTACATTAACACTACACAGAGCTACATTAATACAACACAGAGCTACATTAATACTACACAGAACTACATTAACACTACACAGAACTACATTAATACAACACAGAGCTACATTAATACAACACAGAGCTACATTAATACAACACAGAACTACATTAACACTACACAGAACTACATTAATACAACACAGAACTACACTAACACTACACAGAACTACATTAATACTACACAGAACTACATTAATACAACACAGAACTACATTAACACTACACAGAACTACATTAATACAACACAGAACTACATTAACACTACACAGAACTACATTAATACAACACAGAACTACACTAACACTACACAGAACTACACTAACACTACACAGAACTACATTAATACTACACAGAACTACATTAATACAACACAGAACTACATTAACACTACACAGAACTACATTAATACAACACAGAACTACATTAATACAACACAGAACTACATTAATACAACACAGAACTACACTAACACTACACAGAACTACATTAACACTACACAGAACTACATTAATACAACACAGAACTACATTAATACAACACAGAACTACATTAATACAACACAGAACTACATTAACACTACACAGAACTACATTAATACTAAACAGAACGACCCAGTATAACCAGTACACCAGTCCATTCAGGTTATACTGGTCCATTCATACCAGTATAACATAAATTATATATAATCTTTCCACATGTCGGTTCTTCGTCTTTCATCAACCAAATCAGCAGCGAGCCGAACTGGATTCATGACATTAGATCAGTTTTAAACAAAGTTAAAATGAATTTTGTTGGATGTGAGTCAGGCCGAATTCACCATCAGAATCTGCTGAGTTAAAATAAGTCTGACATTTTGTTTGACTGGAGTTTCTGTGTCTGCAGACGAGCGCCGAGTCTAATTTCAGTTCTTTCATAAAGGAGTCTGGTGATGTTTTGTCTGTGTTCAGGAGAGACTCGGGACTATTTGCGGCCACCTGTCCCCGCAGTGGAGAGTGTGTTAGTGAGGTGACATGCAGCAGGTGTGTTCAGGTGTTCAGATGTTTCGGATGTGTTCAGATGTTTCGGATGTGCCCGCCCGTACCTTTCTCTGGATCTCCCACACGTTGATGAAGTTCTTGCCCTGCTGGGCGGACAGCAGGTACTGGCCGCCGAGGACGGTCAGTCCCCGGGCGGAGCTGTTCCCTCCGCGGTAGGAGAGCAGGCTGGAGCCGCTGTGCAGGTCGAACACGGTGCTGTTCCACAGCTGAGAGCCGGAATCACTGCTCACGATCACCTCCAGAGGAGCCGCCATGTTGGCTCCACAGCAATACACACGCGGGGAGCCGGCGGGCTGCTAACAGCACGGCTACGTCATTTCCTGGACTGGGTGCATGATGGGAGATGTAGGAGCGAGGTCCTGGTAACACAGAGAGGACTGGTTGTACTGGGACAGAGAGGATGAGTGGACTGGTTGTACTGGGACAGAGAGGCGTAGTGGACTGGTTATATTGGGACAGAGAGGCATAGTGGACTGGTTATACTGGGACAGAGAGGATGAGTGGACTGGTTATAGTGGGACAGAGAGGATGAGTGGACTGGTTATAATGGGACAGAGAGGCGTAGTGGACTGGTTATACTGGGACAGAGAGGCGTAGTGGACTGGTTATAATGGGACAGAGAGGCGTAGTGGACTGGTTATAATGGGACAGAGAGGATGAGTGGACTGGTTGTACTGGGACAGAGAGGCGTAGTGGACTGGTTATACTGGGACAGAGAGGATGAGTGGACTGGTTGTACTGGGACAGAGAGGATGAGTGGACTGGTTGTACTGGGACAGAGAGGATGAGTGGACTGGTTATACTGGGACAGAGAGGATGAGTGGACTGGTTATAATGGGACAGAGAGGATGAGTGGACTGGTTGTACTGGGACAGAGAGGATGAGTGGACTGGTTATACTGGGACAGAGAGGCGTAGTGGACTGGTTATATTGGGACAGAGAGGCGTAGTGGACTGGTTATACTGGGACAGAGAGGATGAGTGGACTGGTTGTACTGGGACAGAGAGGCGTAGTGGACTGGTTATACTGGGACAGAGAGGCGTAGTGGACTGGTTATAATGGGACAGAGAGGATGAGTGGACTGGTTATATTGGGACAGAGAGGCATAGTGGACTGGTTATAATGGGACAGAGAGGATGAGTGGACTGGTTGTACTGGGACAGAGAGGATGAGTGGACTGGTTATAATGGGACAGAGAGGCGTAGTGGACTGGTTATACTGGGACAGAGAGGCGTAGTGGACTGGTTATAATGGGACAGAGAGGATGAGTGGACTGGTTATATTGGGACAGAGAGGCATAGTGGACTGGTTATAATGGGACAGAGAGGATGAGTGGACTGGTTATAATGGGACAGAGAGGCGTAGTGGACTGGTTGTACTGGGACAGAGAGGGCGAGTGGACTGGTTATACTGGGACAGAGAGGCGTAGTGGACTGGTTATAATGGGACAGAGAGGATGAGTGGACTGGTTATAATGGGACAGAGAGGCGTAGTGGACTGGTTGTACTGGGACAGAGAGGGCGAGTGGACTGGTTATACTGGGACAGAGAGGCGTAGTGGACTGGTTATAATGGGACAGAGAGGCATAGTGGACTGGTTGTACTGGGACAGAGAGGACGAGTGGACTGGTTGTACTGGGACAGAGAGGATGAGTGGACTGGTTATACTGGGACAGAGAGGCGTAGTGGACTGGTTATACTGGGACAGAGAGGCATAGTGGACTGGTTATACTGGGACAGAGAGGCATAGTGGACTGGTTATATTGGGACAGAGAGGCGTAGTGGACTGGTTATAATGGGACAGAGAGGCGTAGTGGACTGGTTATAATGGGACAGAGAGGATGAGTGGACTGGTTGTACTGGGACAGAGAGGATGAGTGGACTGGTTATACTGGGACAGAGAGGATGAGTGGACTGGTTGTACTGGGACAGAGAGGATGAGTGGACTGGTTATAATGGGACAGAGAGGCGTAGTGGACTGGTTATAATGGGACAGAGAGGCGTAGTGGACTGGTTGTACTGGGACAGAGAGGATGAGTGGACTGGTTGTACTGGGACAGAGAGGATGAGTGGACTGGTTATACTGGGACAGAGAGGCGTAGTGGACTGGTTATAATGGGACAGAGAGGATGAGTGGACTGGTTATACTGGGACAGAGAGGCGTAGTGGACTGGTTATAATGGGACAGAGAGGATGAGTGGACTGGTTATACTGGGACAGAGAGGCGTAGTGGACTGGTTATACTGGGACAGAGAGGCGTAGTGGACTGGTTATAATGGGACAGAGAGGCGTAGTGGACTGGTTGTACTGGGACAGAGAGGATGAGTGGACTGGTTGTACTGGGACAGAGAGGATGAGTGGACTGGTTATACTGGGACAGAGAGGCGTAGTGGACTGGTTATAATGGGACAGAGAGGATGAGTGGACTGGTTATACTGGGACAGAGAGGCGTAGTGGACTGGTTATAATGGGACAGAGAGGATGAGTGGACTGGTTATACTGGGACAGAGAGGCGTAGTGGACTGGTTATAATGGGACAGAGAGGATGAGTGGACTGGTTATACTGGGACAGAGAGGATGAGTGGACTGGTTGTACTGGGACAGAGAGGATGAGTGGACTGGTTATACTGGGACAGAGAGGCGTAGTGGACTGGTTATAATGGGACAGAGAGGCGTAGTGGACTGGTTGTACTGGGACAGAGAGGATGAGTGGACTGGTTGTACTGGGACAGAGAGGATGAGTGGACTGGTTGTACTGGGACAGAGAGGCGTAGTGGACTGGTTGTACTGGGACAGAGAGGCGTAGTGGACTGGTTATACTGGGACAGAGAGGCGTAGTGGACTGGTTATACTGGGACAGAGAGGCATAGTGGACTGGTTATATTGGGACAGAGAGGCGTAGTGGACTGGTTATAATGGGACAGAGAGGCGTAGTGGACTGGTTATAATGGGACAGAGAGGCATAGTGGACTGGTTGTACTGGGACAGAGAGGCATAGTGGACTGGTTATATTGGGACAGAGAGGCGTAGTGGACTGGTTATAATGGGACAGAGAGGCGTAGTGGACTGGTTATAATGGGACAGAGAGGCGTAGTGGACTGGTTATAATGGGACAGAGAGGCATAGTGGACTGGTTGTACTGGGACAGAGAGGATGAGTGGACTGGTTATACTGGGACAGAGAGGCGTAGTGGACTGGTTATACTGGGACAGAGAGGCGTAGTGGACTGGTTATAATGGGACAGAGAGGATGAGTGGACTGGTTATAATGGGACAGAGAGGATGAGTGGACTGGTTATACGGGGACAGAGAGGATGAGTGGACTGGTTATAATGGGACAGAGAGGCGTAGTGGACTGGTTGTACTGGGACAGAGAGGCGTAGTGGACTGGTTATACTGGGACAGAGAGGACGAGTGGACTGGTTATATTGGGACAGAGAGGATGAGTGGACTGGTTATATTGGGACAGAGAGGCGTAGTGGACTGGTTATATTGGGACAGAGAGGATGAGTGGACTGGTTATATTGGGACAGAGAGGCGTAGTGGACTGGTTATATTGGGACAGAGAGGCATAGTGGACTGGTTATATTGGGACAGAGAGGCGTAGTGGACTGGTTATATTGGGACAGAGAGGCGTAGTGGACTGGTTATATTGGGACAGAGAGGCGTAGTGGACTGGTTATATTGGGACAGAGAGGCATAGTGGACTGGTTATATTGGGACAGAGAGGCGTAGTGGACTGGTTATATTGGGACAGAGAGGCGTAGTGGACTGGTTATATTGGGACAGAGAGGATGAGTGGACTGGTTATAATGGGACAGAGAGGCGTAGTGGACTGGTTATACTGGGACAGAGAGGCATAGTGGACTGGTTATAATGGGACAGAGAGGACGAGTGGACTGGTTATAATGGGACAGAGAGGCATAGTGGACTGGTTGTACTGGGACAGAGAGGACGAGTGGACTGGTTGTACTGGGACAGAGAGGATGAGTGGACTGGTTGTACTGGGACAGAGAGGATGAGTGGACTGGTTATACTGGGACAGAGAGGCGTAGTGGACTGGTTATATTGGGACAGAGAGGCGTAGTGGACTGGTTATACTGGGACAGAGAGGCATAGTGGACTGGTTGTACTGGGACAGAGAGGATGAGTGGACTGGTTGTACTGGGACAGAGAGGATGAGTGGACTGGTTATACTGGGACAGAGAGGCGTAGTGGACTGGTTATAATGGGACAGAGAGGATGAGTGGACTGGTTATAATGGGACAGAGAGGATGAGTGGACTGGTTATACTGGGACAGAGAGGATGAGTGGACTGGTTATAATGGGACAGAGAGGATGAGTGGACTGGTTATACTGGGACAGAGAGGATGAGTGGACTGGTTATAATGGGACAGAGAGGCGTAGTGGACTGGTTATAATGGGACAGAGAGGATGAGTGGACTGGTTATAATGGGACAGAGAGGCGTAGTGGACTGGTTATAATGGGACAGAGAGGATGAGTGGACTGGTTATAATGGGACAGAGAGGATGAGTGGACTGGTTATAATGGGACAGAGAGGATGAGTGGACTGGTTATAATGGGACAGAGAGGATGAGTGGACTGGTTATAATGGGACAGAGAGGATGAGTGGACTGGTTATACTGGGACAGAGAGGCGTAGTGGACTGGTTATAATGGGACAGAGAGGATGAGTGGACTGGTTATAATGGGACAGAGAGGATGAGTGGACTGGTTATATCCGGTCCAGTTTTTTGTGGTTTTAGATGACTGGTGGTTCTTGTATCAGCACTAAATGTATGACATTAAAAATTATTTCTGACTGAAGAATCAGAAATTTCATGGAACATTATTGAGTTGCAGCAGAAGTGATAAATCTCAGATCACATGACCCAGATGAGGAAATACTGTTGGATCATTACTGAGTCTGAACGCCGATAATTCATGTAAAAATCACTGCAGCTTGTTTTTAATGGACATAAATGTCAGTGACGAGGATCTGTGAAGAATGATGTCATCAGTTAATCAAACTCACAGATTCATGGACCGCCATCTTTAAAACTTAACAAAATATTAAAATTAATCAAAAAATATTTGTCTGTCTGGACTTGTTTATGCTACTAAATTAAATGTTTTTTCTTTGCGAATTTTTTGTGATTTAGTCAAAATTTCTTCTCATTTATTTTTTAAACCAGATTGTTTTCAGTCAGTCAGTCTGTTTTTCTGTCAGAATCTATCCATTATATTTGCTCATTTTAATGTCGGTCCTTAATATTTCTCAGTAAACTCTGAAAGAAACAAAAGTAAACAGTAGTTTTCCATAAACAGATTTATTATTGAACAACCAGTTCAACATCACAATCAGCTGCAATTCAGAAACTAAATACAAATGAAAAAAAGGTCAGTACACAAAAAGGTTCTGTACGTCAGGAAGCCGTTTAAAAAAAATAAAATCTCTGTTCAAAAAGAAACTGCAAGCCCCGCCTCCTCTTTGCCGCTTGGCTGAGAAAGCTATCAGTCACTGAACATCAGAGAGTTTAACTCCAGACTTTTGTTTTACGTAATCCAAATCTGTGACATAAGCTTTATTAATTATACATGTGATATATGTTGATGACGTCTGCAGGAGAACAAACTGCTTCGCTATGTTTAAAACAAACAAACTACAGCGACTCCACATGTTTCTGTTGTTTCAAACATCTGAACCACAATCCAAACTCTGCTGATGTCATCAACGTAAACAAGTGATGTCATACAGCCTGAAAGAAACTGAGCATGCTGGGAAAAAAATAAACTTACATCAACACAAACGCGAAAACATTTTCCTGAAACTGTTCGGCTCGACTGACTGCTACAAAAAAACAACAAAAACTTGTCTCGTTTCCTCATTAGAGACTCAACGCTCCCTTCCTGCTCTGCTCTCTACTTGTGTCCCTTGCTGGTCTTGAAGGAGACCTGCAGGACTTTGTCTCCCAGTCGGTACCCATTCAGGCTGTGGATCGCCATGGCGGCCTCCTCGTAGTTCGTCATGGTAACGAAGCCAAAACCTTTACACTTGTTGGTATTGAAGTCTCGGATCACCTTCACGTTGACGACGGCGCCGAACGGCCCGAACATCTGCCACAGGATGGCCTCGTCCGCGTCCTGACCCAGATTATAGATAAAGATGCACCAACCGCTGGACGAGTTCCCCGAGACCCCCCCCCCACTGCCCATGTGGTCAACGCTCATTGGAGAAAACCTGGAGGGAAACAGGAAGTATCATGAAAGTTACTGAGCATTATCTCAGTAATCTGATTACTTTGGTTACAGGAAACAGTAATCTGTTACAGGAGGTTCTGCCTTTGGACAACACAGACAGATGATCGTACCTGAACCTCTGGGCCTGGTGATGGACGGGTCCTCCGAAGCGCCGTGATTGGCCGTGGTACATCTGTGACATCATCTGGGAGTTCCGGGCCTGATTCGGGTTGGCAGCAAACTTCACTGTGATTGGCTCAGAGCTGCCCGGGGGCGTGTGCCCATTCAGGTGTTTGACAGCGTCTTCGGCCTCAGACCGCTTATCAAACCGGATGAAGGCCACGCCCCGCGACAGACCTAGACAGTCAATAAGATTAAAGAAGAGAGGGGAGTGTAAAGGTCTGAAGGGCTGTGATTCGTCACATGACCGTGTGATGTCACGACTATGTCACATGACAAGGTGTTACCAGATGCCTGGTCCACGAGCACTCTGGAGTTGATGATGTTGCCGTAGCGACTGAACATGTCCTCCAGGTCCTGCTGACTTAGCGTCCGCGGCAGCCCACTGATGTATAGATTAGCATCTTTGATCATGTCGGAACTCGGCCGCGCGAACGACACCTGCAGGGAGGAAACAGGAAGTGTCTCAGTCTGTTGTCAGAACAACCAGAAAGGATTGAAATGAACAACAACAATCAACAAAATAAAATTACATCAAGTCTGTAAATAAAATCCAGAATATTTCAAATGTGTGAACGACAAACAACCGGAACCGTCCCAAATGAAAAATAAACAAAATGACAAAATAAAAGCATCCAAACAGGCTCAGATCAATAGGCACTTTTGTCAAAAAATAAAAGCAGAAATTTAAGAAAATAAAAGCTCGGCACAGTGTCACACAGATTTGGTGTCAACATGTGTCGATATTAAAAACAGGCTGAGAATATTTTACCAACATGACAGCAGAGTTTTAAAATACCTTCATCCATCAGACAGTTTGCAGGTGAGAGCGCCCTCTACTGTCCAGGGAACATAACACATCTATCAGTTGAGACAGGAAAATCAAAGAGCACCTGTTGCACATTACCTTGATAGTTTTAGACTGTAGCCTCAGGCCATTGAGGGTACTGATAGCCCTCTCTGCATCACTAGGGTTAACAAAGTTAACAAAGCCGTAACCTAAACTGTGGCCTAGAGAAACACAAAAAAAAACAACAAAATAAAATAACAAAACTGTCTGTTACAGCTGCCACACTGTGGGTTACATCACAGACTGAATACAGACAATAAAACTCGTCATACAGTGTCAACATCAGACTCTGAACAAACCCAGAAAACCTTAAACCCTGAATACTGTGTCAGAGTGAGACCTCTCAACATTAAGTGTTCAGTGACAAATCAGAAAGCTGCAGTTACATTGAACTGACGAATCAGAGGTGAGGAATGAATTTGTTTTACTGGAGAAAAACAAGTCCAACAACAACTTATACCTGCTATATCCTGTTGTCCTGTAGCCCTGCTGTCCTTTACCCCCCCCGTCCTGTAGCCCTGCTGTTCTTTACCCCCCCCGTCCTGTAGCCCTGCTGTTCTTTACCCCCCCGTCCTGTAGCCCTGCTGTCCTTTACCCCCCCGTCCTATAGCCCTGCTGTCCTTTACCCCCCCGTCCTATAGCCCTGCTCTCCTTTACCCCCCCGTCCTATAGGCCTGCTCTCCTTTACCCCCCCGTCCTATAGTCCTGCTCTCCTTTACCCCCCCGTCCTATAGTCCTGCTCTCCTTAACCCCCCCGTCCTATAGCACTGCTGTCATTTACCCCCCCGTCCTATAGCACTGCTGTCATTTACCCCCCCGTCCTTTAGCCCTGCTGTAATTTACCCCCCCCACCCCCATGTCCAGATGTTCTATATACCCACTGTGCTGTATCCTGTAGTCCTTTATCTCTGCCGTCGATCAGCCACAACATTAAAACCATTGACAGGAAAAAGCATTATAATGTTGTTACAATGCAATGTTAGGCTAGGAAACATTGTGTCCTGGCATCGAGTGGTGTAGCGATGACGTATTTTTGTAGCTAACTGAAGTTAGCCTCACCCTGGATCCCTCTGTGAGATTATTGAATTGGATTTTATTGAACACCACTTTACGATTTTTTAAGCATAAATTAAATGTGTAGCAGTAAAAAGCTAATGCTAGGCTACAAACAGACGACATCATGGTCACATGACATAAACGTCTCCACCACTGAGCGTCTTACTGCACAATTACTCTCCAGGTTTTCTATAAACTGATCAATGTAAAGTTGTAAAGTCAGAGTTAGAACAGTTTGTAACTAAAGTGGGCCTATAAAGACGGACTAGTGAGTAGATGAGTCGCCGTGTTCGCTGTGAGGACGTTTAATGTCCCCGACAACCTCTGTAGATGGATTTTATATGTTCAGCCTGTGGTAACCACACATCTTATTTCACACATTTAACTGAAAACACATTCAACAGACTCATAGACTTTGAGACGAGGGGACAGGAAGTGCTAACATGCTAACTGATTTCTGGGTTTTAGGGCTCATTACTACAGAACACTATTCATGTGGAAACTACACACACCACCCACCCAAACACCACTGCAGATCATGTACATCCTTACCAATGGCAACCCCCAGCATCTGGAGGTATCCTGCGGTGCCTGGCACCTCAGGATACCTCCAGTGGATCCTTTGAGTCCTGTGGGTTGCGAGGTGCTGCCCCCATGGGTCAGACTTGTTAACCCAGACCAGGTTGACATCTTGAGCCCTTTGTCGCATTCCTTGGGTCATTCCTGAGCAGCTATGGCCGTCTGTCAGGGCACATAGTCCTGCAGCCACTCCAGTGTAGGTACATGTGAGAGGGGGTGTACATGATCAGCATCTGTGTTTGGGTTGGTGATGCATGTCAAGTAGCATCCACATGACCCAACGTTTCCCAGACAAACATTGCATTGCAACACGATGATAAAAGTCATTCACTTCACCCATCTGTGGTTTTAATGTTGTGGCTGATCAGTGTCTATTACACTGACAGGAGCACTCCCTCTGAGGAAAAAAATGTGTGCAGAAAATTTGGAGTAAATTTGTTCAGTCGACAGTTTTCTTGACTTGTTCAGAACAAATAATCTTCAAACATTAATCATTAAAACTTTACAGACATTTTCAAACCTGAAAAATAAAATAAAAACGGTGAACACATTTAAACCATTTGTACATTTTTGTTAAATTCAGTTAAACACAGTTCATCTCAGGTTCGCCGATACGTTTACTTTATCTTACATTAATTTAATATCTTACAATATATACATAGATATAAGCAGCTATACTGTATATATGTATTAGTAATTAAAAGACCACTGTCAGCAGGACACATTTAAAATTTAAATAAATTAAATTTATAATTTCTGTTTGATTTACATAAGAAATAAATGAATAAATAAATAAATAAATAAGCATTCAGTTTTCCTGTATGATGAATATATATCCATATTGCTGAACCTGAGTTTAATGAATTACCATGAAATACCTGTTAAACACTGAGTCATTAAACCTGGTGTGAAAAATAAAAAATATTACAACAGTGCAGAAAGAAAAATATTCAGTTCAGACAGAAAACACAGAATTATCCTTTTTTTTAAAAACAAAACAGAGTTTTAAAAACAAAAAATAATTAAAAACCAAAATCAGATGATCCGCAGTTAAATAAAAAAATACCCGAAAACATAAAAAAAAACTTCAGGGGAAAAAAAAAAAGCTGCTGGAAAGAAAAAACACAGGAAATACTGCACACAGTACAACTACTGATATTACTACTACAAGTACTACAGCAGCTAAGATTACTACGCATACTATGACGTAGACTATGAAGTTCACTTGCAGTATTAGTACTGTAGTTCAAGAACTCAAGCTTTACAGTAGTTCTAGTCATACTCACTATATTACAGTATTACTGTAGTATTTGTATGAACTAGCCTTAGTAGTACTACAGTATTGGTGTGTTTGCACAGTATTACTGCAGTAGTACTGAGGCCTGTAAACATACATATGAAGTTTTCATAGCTCAGAGCATTACTCTGCAGTCAGCAGCAGTACTACAGTAGTACTGTGGTAGTGCTACAGCAGTACTGCAGTAGTATTGTGGTGAGTTACCTGCCACTTTGTCCCGGATGAGTTTAGCGGACTCAACGTCTCCGACGCTGCTGAACAGACTCCGCAGCTCGTCCTGACTCATGCTCTGTGGCAGGTAGTTCACAATCAGGTTCGTCCGCGCATCGTCGTCCTCCATCATCTGCTCGTACCCGTTATCGTACAACTCCTGAGTCAACACAAACACAAACACACACACACCTGTGTCACATCACCAGCACACCTGGAGTCACACCCACACAACATATTTGATGGCTGATCAGCCAATCAAAGGGCAGACGTCACCTTTCCAGCAGCTCCTTTCACGTGTTGGCTGTCTCTGACATCACTCTGAGACGACTGAACCTCACACACCTGTCACACACACACATTACTGTACACAGGTACTGTAGTCATGACTCAGTTATTGATCTGGTCAGGAAGTTATTGATCAACTCACCTTCAGGTACCTGATATGTCCTCGTCTTAGCGCCATGGAAACGACTCAGGTGCTTCACTGGTCTGAAAGAAACGAGGTGTCACTTTACTCGTATTCTCATTACTCGCAGGGTTGGGTCAGATTACATGTAATCATATTACAATGAAAATATTTGTAATTAGATTACAGTAATAGAGATGAACCAATCAATCGTTTTTCAGTTCTGATACGATTCAGATTCCTGAATCTGAAGATGGTGACAGAGCTCTCTTTTAATAACTATTTCTTTAATATTAGTGTCATTAGTAGTCACAGTAATGTGACCCAGCCCTGATATTGATCACTGATTACAGGGTCGCTTCTGAAACGTTTCTCACGGATACTGAATCGGTACTGAACCGCGTCTGATCCGGAACAAAGCCGGACGCAGGGTGTAAACCTGCTGACTTAAGTGGACCTATGAGCTGCAGTTTGTGTTCACTTCGAATAAAATTATTTAAAAAATGATCGATACTGAGCTAAAAACCGACAACATCAGTAAGTGTTAGCCACATGTTAGCACCGTGCTCACACAAAGAGGCTAAGCAGCTAACGGCGCTGTGCGAGGCCAATGCCACGAGCTAACGGCTAACAGACGTCATATATCTTACCTGTAACCGTGACGGACAGGTGTGTGACAGTCTGCAATCTCACTTATATCGATCTCCGGGCGAATGTTGTGCTGATGCTAAGCTAACAAATCGTTTTTTAAACAGCAGATTAGCTTTTAGCTGACGACTGCTCTCCGCGCCACACAAAGGAAGCGAACTGACGCTGTTTCGCAAAGTGTCGCGAGATCGCAGCTGCGTCTTCTTCTGTAACGTTACAGGATGAAAGAGCAACTGATTACCGCCACCTGCTGGACAAACAGAGTGTTTACTTAAACCTGTGTTGAAAATAGAGAAATGATTTGTAAAAGTGATCTGATTTCTACACTTTTACTGTTTGTTTGTTTGCTTGTGCTGCTGTGTCAAACTGAATCTCCCCTACAGGTGATCAATAAATGTTCTGATCAGTTTACAAAATGCAAAGTGAACGAACAAAATAAAAATCTAAATCAAATCAATACTTGGTGTTACGACCCTCTGCCTTCACGCCAGCATCAGTTCTTATAGGTGCACCTGCAGACAGTCAGGGGGTTTGTAGGATTATAGTCAGTGTGTGATCGACCAGTTACACCAAACAGCTGCTAATGATCATCAATGTAACATGTAGGTTGAAACACAGTGATTAACACAGAAACAGCTGTAGGAGGCTTAACACTGGGCGAGGAACAGCCAAACTCTGCTGCCAAGGTGAGGTTGTGGAAGACAGTTTCATGTCCCAGGTCATACACCATGGCAAGACTGAGCACAGCAACAAGACACAAGGCAGTTATACTGCATCAGCAAGGTCTCTACCAGACAAAGATTCAGAGCAGACTGGGGTTTCAACATGTGCTGTTCAAGACCTTTTGAAGAAGCACAAAGAAACGGGCAGCGTTGAGGATCGTAGACGCAGTGGTCGGCCAAGGAAACTTGGTGCAGCAGATGAAAAACACATCAAGCTCATTTCCCTTCGAAATCAGAAGATGTCCAGCAGTGCCATCAGCTCAGAACGGGCAGAAACCAGTGACACCATCTACTGTCCGGAGAAGTCTGGCCAGAAGTGGTCTTCATGGAAGAGTTGCAGCCAAAAAGCCAGACCTCCGACATGGAAACAAGGCCAAGAGACTCAACTATGCACGAAAACTTAAGAACTGGGGTGCAGAACAATGGCAGCAGGTGCTCTGGACTGATGAGTCAAAACGTGAAATATTTGGCTGTAGCAGAAGGCAGTTTGTTCGCCAAGGCTGGAGAGCGGTACAATAATGAGTGTCTGCAGGCAACACTGAAGCTTGGTGGAGGTTTCTTGCAAGTTTGGGGCTGCATTTCTGCAGACTCAACATCATGGTGTCTGTCTGGGACTACATGAAGAGGCAGAAGGATGTGAGGAAGCCTACATCCACAGAAGATCTGTGGTTAGTTCTCCAAGATGTTGGGAACAACCTACCAGCCGAGTTCCTTCAAAAACTGTGTGCAAGTGAAACTAGAAGAACTGATGCTGGTCACACCAAATATTGATTTGATTTAGATTTCTCTTCTGTTCATTCACTGCATTTTGTTAATTGATGAAAATAAACTCTTAACACTTCCATTTTTGAAGCATTCTTAGTTTATAGCATTTTCTCACACCTGCCTAAAACATATGCACAGTGCTGTATATAATGTATAGATGTATATAATGTATAGATGTATATAATGTATAGATGTATATAATGTAGATGGTATAATGTACATAATGTATGGATGTATATAATGTGTAGATGTTTATAATGTGTATAATGTATATAAAGTATATATGTATATAATGTATAGATGTGTAGATATATAGTGTGTATACTGTATAGATGTAAATGATGTATAGATATATATAGTGTGTATAATGTATAGATGTATATAATGTATAGATGTATAGATGTACATAATGTATGGATGTGTATAATGTATATATGTATATAATGTATAGATGTATATATGTATATAGTGTGTATACTGTATATAGTGTGTATACTGTACATGATGTATAGATGTATATAATGTGTATAATGTATGTATATAGTGTGTATAATGTATATAGTGTGTATACTGTATATATGTATAGATGTACATAATGTATAGATGTATATAGTGTGTATACTGTATATACTGTATATATGTATATAATGTATAGATGTACATAATGTATAGATGTATATAGTGTGTATACTGTATATACTGTATATATGTATATAATGTATAGATGTACATAATGTATAGATGTATATATGTATATAGTGTGTATACTGTATATAGTGTGTATACTGTACATGATGTATAGATGTATATAATGTACATAATGTATAGATGTACATAATGTAAATAATGTATAGATGTGTTGTAGATCAGTAGTAGCCTGAAGTCAGACACAGATCAGCTGATCAGCTGACTCATCATCAACATCTTCGAACCTAATTATTAACTTTTATTATTAAATGACTACGCCTGGTCTTATTTTCATGTTTTTTCATCATCATTTCATATTTTTTAATTTATTTACTTGCTTGTTTTTGGTGACGAATGTGTGACGTCACCGGGTCGTTTCCGCTGCGGAGGCCGCCGCTGCATGTAAACAAAGCGGCAGCAGGGCTGATGGAGATAAACTCGGTTTAATCCGAGTTATAGTGAATAAAGTTCAGATCGTTAAACGGATCCGGTGCTGATCAGGATTACCGTGATGGAGCGCCGCTGTGACTGAACCGGAACCAGCAACATGTCCATGGAAGACCCGTTCTTCGTCGTCAAGGGGTCAGAAGTGTTTAAACCGTGCTAACCAAGCCAATGCTAATAGGGGCTACCGGCTAGTGTTAGCCTGCGGAGAGCTGATGGCTAATCGATAATCAATGAAGCCACAGCGACAAGAACCAGTTTGATTTGAGGTTAAACAGCAGACAGACAGGCAGCTAGCTCACCGCTAAGCTAACAGCGAGCCTGCCACTGTGCTAACGTGTGCTAACGTTAGCTAACAGTGTGTAATGATTGAGTTAGCATGTTAGCATGTTGCTTTGATCTTAGCATCAGGTCTGTAAACAGGAGTCAAAGTCAGTTTGTTGTTGTTGTTATTATTATTATTATTAACATGTTTATTATCTGTGAATGATAAACATGTTTATATTTGTTAAAATTCATATCTTCGTTCAGCAGCACGTGCTCCTGTTTATCATTAAATGAGTCATTAATCAGACACATGGCAGCTTAAAGGACTCATTCAGTCTTATTGATCGGAGCCTGTGTGTGTGTGTGTGTGTGTGTGTGTGTGTGTGTGTGTGTGTGTGTGTGTGTGTGTGTCAGTCATCCTGTCAAAGATGGAGGATAAAACTAATTAAAATGTAGATTATTTTTGAAAGCTGGACTGGTACAACATGGTCATCTATAGTCATATTTTAAATGTTTTTTTTTTTTGTTTTTTTTAATGTAACTCTGTTGAAATTGAACAATCTTTGTTATTAACTTTATTAAAACTGTTGAAGTGAACATTAGGGCCCGGCCTGGTCCATCCCATCCTCTTGGTGAAAAGTTCTGGTGAAACTCTAGCTGGATTATTTGGAAGCGAGAGCGTCACAGAACAGTATGAAGTTAACGGAAAGGTTTCTGTTCCTGCCCGGCTGTCTTCAGTGTCCTGTCCCCATCGTGGGCGAGGTGATGGTGTCATGTTATGTAAGCGAGACTAGATAAACTGAAAACGGGTCAGGTGAGAGCGGTCTGCCTATGTGAGACTAGATATGACTTGAGTGCCACACTCGTCAGCCTCCAGTAAAATCAGCTGTTGCAACATTTAACGTTACAACAGGGCCACGAAGATTTAACATCAGCCCGTATTTTGTGACCCTCACCAGAGTAATGTGTGGACGGTATTTCATGGAGTGGAGAATCACCTCTGATGTAACGTTAGTCTGTTAGTCTACATTGAGAAACGTGACATTAATTAAAGTCTGTGTAGCTGCTGCATATCTAACGTTAACGCACAGCAGTTACTAAAGTCTGTCAGTTTGTTCACTTTAGAATAAGAGGATTTAGATATTTTCAGCAGAAGTGGCCTCAGATGATGATGATTGACTCAGCGTTACCTCCATGCAAGATGGTGACATCACCCGCGGTCGGTGGAGCCATCGGCAACTATCAGAGCCAAGTTCAGACGATAACTGAAAGTCCTACCTGCGCCGATTAATCGCCTCTGTTCTGTATATTGCACTGATTAAGTACTGGTCATTTACTTTGACTAGAAAAGTGTCTCAAGTGATTCTTGGTAAAATCAGCAGTTTGAGGCTCAATCAGCTCGCTTCAATAATTCTGAACAACAGACTTGGAGTCAGCTGTTAATATGTTGTCTGTTTGTTAACAGTGAAGTCCAGAAGGCAGTGAATGCAGCGCAGAGTCTCCATCACAGATGGAGCGAGCTGTTGCAGGAGGGGGGTGGCGCCTCCAAGGAGGAGATGGACTGGACGACCAATGAGCTGAGGAACAGCCTGCGCTCCATTGAGTGGGACCTGGAGGACCTGGATGAGACGATCAATATCCTTTATAAGCGACAACGTGTTTGAACTCTGAGTTAAACTTTTACAGATCAGCGTGTTCCTTAACTGTCAGTGAACGCATCGTTGAATCCAACCCAAAGAAGTTCAACCTGGACACAGCTGAGCTGACGAAGAGGAAGGCCTTCATCACCTGCACCAGACAGACGGTCAAGGTACGCATTATTTATAACAGCAGGTAACACTCACCTGTCACCTGCTCAGGTGAAGAGACCATACCCCAGTGTCATGACTCAGCTACTGGCCAATTTGATTGAAAATGATGTGACTGGCTGAGGTGAATCTGAAGACTGGTTTGATCTGATTGGCTGCTGACTGAGCAGACTTTATTTGTCTTGAAGGAAATGAAGGAGAAGATGTCGAGTCCAACGTCTGCCTCGGTGGACAGAAAGAACAAACAGGTAACTCACCTGAACTCAGGTGATCCGTCCTCTGATTCAACAAATAAGATTTCCCGGGAGGTCCCAGGTGGTCCTGGAGGTCCCAGGGGGTCCTGGAGGTTATAGTAATGGCCGCCTAGGTACCTGTGTGGATGTAAAGCTGCTGCTGAAGCATAATGTCTGAGTGTGTTTTTGTGTTGTGATGTTCAGGCTCTGCTTGGTGAGCACAGTGCTCAGGGTCCGATCTGGCAGCCCGGTCCTGATAAATACAGCCGACTGGACCGACAACTGCAGAATGCCAACTCACAATTTATAGAGGAACAGCAGGTCCAGCAGCAGGTACAGTAACACCCGTCCAATAAAACAGCCAATCACAGAGCTCAGAGATATGAGAATATTTTGGATACGAAGGAAAAAAGTCATGAAATTGTTGGATTTAAATATAATGTGTGTGTGTGTGTGTGTGTGTGTGTTTGTATCAGCTGATAGCGGAACAGCAGGATGAACAGCTGGAGCTCGTGTCGGGAACAATCGGAGTCCTGAAGAACATGTCAGAAAGGATCGGCATGGAGCTGGACGAACAGGCCGTGTAAAGATCCACCATATTCAGTTTTAGTTATCACTGAGAAGTTCAGTCCTTAGAGCAGATTTACATCAGTCCTGGACCGATCACTCAGATATCAGATAAAACAGATGCAGTTTTAGCAGCAGCACAAGATTAACATGAACTCCATAAAGTTAAAAGTGTATAAAAAAGTTAAAATACCCACTAGCAGTGGTAACAAAAAAACCTTAGTGTTGTACAAATACTGCAGATTTAATGCAAATATACTGTAAAATGATGGTGCAGTTATGGATCAGATGCGTGGAAATTGTTGAGAAACCATAACCCTAAAAACAGGTTGTGATTTGTTGATTAATTTTGTGTTTTTCCTGCAGGATGTTGGACGACTTCAGTCATGAGGTGGACAACACTCAGTCCCGACTGGACAACGTCATGAAGAAACTGGCCAAAGTGTCTCACATGACCAGCGGTAATCTGTTTTTAGTGGAGTAGAGACAGAAATACAACACCTTTCTGTTAGACCAGATTTATGTTCAGTGCTGCCTGCCTATTCTAACTGTATTGATCAGGTATCAGAAACAGCAGGTTACTTAAAATAATAACAGGCCAATATTAGAGTCAGGCTGTGTTCTGATTGGATGAAGCTCCCTGATCCCACCAGGCACAACGGCGTCGTGTTCCAGAGCTGATCACAGCTGTTCTAGCCGACATTCGGGGTTCCTCCGGCTGCGTCACGGCGCCTTGCAGCAGCATCTCTCCGCTCTTCTCCGTGGAGAATACACACCAAGTCTCTTTTTGACCGGGGCGGACAGCAGCCACATCAAGCTGCACATAGCACATCGAGCCAGACAGGAAGTCAGACACAGGAACGGCATAGTGCATCAGTTCAAAATAAAACACCCTGTGCAGACTGAGGATCCACAGCACAACACAGTCACAAATAGTAACAATAAACACACTTAAATGAAAGGATGTAACGACATAATGTACTCAGACAGAAACAAACACAGTCTAAGCAAGTCGATAACATCAGGCTGACATGACGCTCAGCTTCTGAACCAGCCCAGTGAGACCTGAACCCACCTGGAGGACAGAACAAAACTGCGTCACACACGTGTCATCATGGCGACGTACCCGGTGGGATCAAGGTGTTACAGATAGTTATAGTTAGTAAGAGTTATAGGGCGGAAGTCATTAAGGCTCGCTGCAGTGGAGTGTTTTGGCACCGGCATGATGGAGGTGGTTTTGAAGCACGCGGGGACAGCTGCTTGGGCTAGCGACAGGTTGAATATGGCAGTCCAGACCTCAGGCAGCTGCACAGCGCAGGCCCTGAGGACACGTCCTGGGACACCATCAGGACCAGCAGCCTTCCGTGCATTAACCCTGCTCAGTGCCGCAGCACGTCGGTGGGAGAGAGTGTGAGGGGTTGGTGGTCTGCAGGGAGCACAGCCTCGATGGCCACCTCCTTGTCCCTGTCAAAGCAGCCATAGAAGTGGTTAATCTCATCAGGTAAGGAAGCGTCGCTGGATGGAGAGGAGGTGTTGGTGGGTTTGTAGCCTGTGATGGCCTGGATGCCTTGCCACATGCGTCGGGGGTCAGAGTTGTTCTTGAAGGGTTCCTCGATCCTAAGCTTGTAGCTGTGCTTGGCCTTTTTGATGCCCTTCTTCAGGTTATCCCTGGATGAGCTATAGGCCCGAGCATCACCTGATCTGAAGGCGGTGTCACATGCTTTCAGCAGGAGTCGGACCTCTCCATGGCTTCTGATTAGGGAATGTGGTGATCCGTTTGAGGGCGGTAACACTGTTGATGTTGGAGTTGATACAGTCCAGAATGGAGGAGGCATATAGGTCGATGTCCGTGTGGGAGTCGAGGGTGGCCTGAGTGGCAAACATATTCCAGTCAGTGTTTTCAAAACGCTGCTGAAGTGCAGAGTCTGCTCCCTCTGGCCAAACTTTGACTGTCCTCACTGTGGGTTTAACACGTCTGATGAGTGGAGAGTATTTAGGCAGAAGGAACAGTGAGAGGTGGTCAGATTGACCTAGGTGGGGGAGGGGGACAGCTTTGTAGGCATCAGCCTTGTTTGTGTAGACATGGTCCAATGTCTTGTCTCCTCTGGTGGGGCAGGAGACATGTTGGTGAAATTTGGGTAGTACAGTCTTCCAAGTTGGAGTGATTGGAGTCACCCACAACAATAAAGGCTGCCTCGGGATGGAGAGTCTGTTGTTTGCTAATAGCAGTATGCAGTTCTTTCATTGCAATCTTAGCATTAGCATCCGGTGGAATATAAGCTGCAGTCACAACGGTAGATGTAAACTCTCTGGGCAGATAGAAAGGTCTACACTTAACCATGAGATACTCTCGGTTAGCTGAGCAGTGACTCCTGATGATGGTAGTGTCTGTGCACCAAGTTTAACCCTAACCCTAGCCTTGTCGGGTACGTCGCTGTTGAGCCAGGTTTCAGTGAAAATCATGATGTTGCAGTCCATAGTCCATTTGTGGGTGGTGATCCGCAGCCGCAGATCATCCATTTTGTTCGCCAGAGACCTAACATTGGCGAGGAAAAGGTTTGGTAGAGAGAGCTGATGAGGAGTTAGCTTTAGCCTAGCTTTTAGCCGTCCTCGCTTCCCCCGTCTTTGTTTACGATCTCGACGCCACCTGTGGTTATTTCCAGTCGGTAGAGCGGAGCTGGCTGGTCCCGCTGTTTTGGCAATCTCTGGGAGTTTGCCCATTAAGTTGTCGGAATTGTAGGAACCGATGTTCAAAAGTTCCTGTCGGCTGTACGATATATACGCTAAACTGTGTTTAGCGAAAAGACTAGAAACAAACAAGCAGATAACCAGTAATTCACAAAATCTGGAGAAACACAGGGCTTCGCGATCCGTGCGCGCCGCCATCTTGGGTCTTTAATGAAAGTGATAGTTATAGTTATAGTTAGTGATAGTGATAGTTATAGTTAGTGATCGATATAGATGGTGATAGTTATAGGTAGCGCATTTAGATAGCGATAGTTATAGTTGGTGGTAGTTATAGTTGGTGGTAGTTATAGTTAGTGATATTTATAGTTGGTGGTAGTTGTAGTTTATGGTAGTTATAGATAGTTATAGTTATAGTTAGTGATAGTCATAGTTATAGAAATTGATAGTTATAGTTGGTGATAGTTATAGTTAGTGCATTATAGATAGTTATAGTTAGTGATAGTTATAGCTAGTTATAGTTGGTGGTAGTTATAGTTGGTGGTAGTTATAGTTGGTGGTAGTTATAGTTATCGGTTGTTATATTTAGTTGAAAGTTGTTAATTGTGTTTCTGCAGATCGTCGTCAGTGGTGTGCTATCGGCGTGTTGCTCACCATCCTCTTCGTTGTCATCCTCCTCTTCTTCATCATCTGATTGATGCCTCTTCCTATCAGCACAGAACTTATCTTAATGCTGTGTCTGCTGAACTCTACTGAACTCTCCTGGACTCTGCTGAACTCTCCTGGACTCTGCTGAACTCTACTGAACTCTCCTGGACTCTCCTGGACTCTACTGAACTCTACTGAACTCTACTGGACTCTACTGGACTCTACTGAACTCTACTGAACTCTACTGGACTCTACTGAACTCTACTGAACTCTACTGGACTCTACTGGACTCTACTGGACTCTCCTAGACCTTACTGAAGTTTACTGGACTCTTTTGGACTCTTCTAGACTCTTGGACTCCCCTGGGCGTTCTCCTCCCTATGAGTGGGACTTTAAGGCACTTTTGGTTCTTTAAGTGTTTGACTGTTAAAAATATCGAAGACGTGGAAACATGTTTGATATTGTAATGTTTCATGTTTTATTTAAAGGGCTGAAAATAACCAGTTTAACTCCCATTAAACTTCAGTCTAATTTACTTAACACCAGTTTACCTCTAGATAAACTCCTTCTCATTTTTACTTTCAGTAACTTCAATCTAATTCCAGTTTGACTTCTGTGTGATTCTACATTGAAACCATTGAATACTGTTTTATAATTGGTTTAATTACAGTTTAAGCTCCAGTTAAGTGCAGGTTTTTCCATCCACTTTTATTATTCTAATCCATTAAACCCTGGTTTAGTTCAGGTTTAATCCTGCATTAGTTCAGGTTTAATCCTGGGTGTTTACTCTGAGGTTTGAGGAAATGATGTAAAACACTAAAATGTCCAGTTTCTGTTGTTTTTGTGATCTTTCTGTTTACACTAAGCGTTTGTTGTATTGAAGTGACTGATGTTTAATGTTTTATTTTTTTGTCGTTAGTTTCCTCCAACAGTTTATTTTGTTCATTTTATTTTATTTTCCTGTACCATATTGATCAATTTATTGATCAGTGGACTCTTATACTGTTAAACTGTCATTAAGACACAATTCCTGCTGCTCCTTTGCAATAAAAGCCTTTCTCTAGTGAACGTCTGGAAGGCTTTTAATGTGAAACAGCAGCAGGAAGCGAATACCCGAAGGTAAACGAGTGACGTAACTTATTCTTTCCTATAAATTAGTTGAAATCAGGTGAGCTGTAAGACAAAGCAGCCAATCACATCGTCCCCCACCATTATGTCTATGGTACGCATGGCAGTGAAATTTACACATCAGCAAGTGATGACGTGTTACAAGTTAAAATATTTCCTGTTACTATTCTACCAAATTAAAAGCACAGTGTTGTGAACTCTGACTGATGGAAATAACACTAATTGAATACATAAATTAACGATAACTTTCTTTTGTTTAATGTGTTTATTCTGTTGACATGATTTAACACTAACTCGTAAATCCATCCAGTAGTTTTCCATCAAAAGATTATTTTTTATTTTTCTTTGGATGAAAATGTCAATTTAATTTTTCATAAGATTTAATGAGTGTTTTCTCTTAACAGAGCAGTTTTTTTTTTATTCTGCTGATTTTCACAAATTAAGCAGAAAGCTTTTCTTCTTTTACATAAAACTGCAGATTTTTCAGTATTTCATTTAGTATATAATTGTAATTATTTAAACATTGTTCATAATGTTTCCTCACAGCTTTAATAATACTTAATTTAACAATAAATAATAATAAAAGTAATGATAACCTCTCTACATTTTAATGACACATCATGAATCGGACCAGCAGAACAGATCAGTGACTGAACAGCTGAATGAAGACCATAAACTGTTATTGATCAGTTTAACTAAACTGTCTTATTGATCAGTTTAATTAAACTGTCATATTGATGGATGAATGAAAAACATTTTCTGTCTTTATTCTATTTTTTGTCCACATAATGTTTTTTTGTGTCAGCAGGTAATTCTTATTTCAATAAACAGATTCAGAAAAGAAAATCCGACTGATCTTTAAAACCATTTCATGTCAGACCACCATATTTAGTATTGATAAGCATTATAGAAGTTATTAATTGAGAATTTGTGATATACTGTGACGTGTTTTGGGTTTTACTCATTATTCAGCATCTTTGATTTGACTGTTTTCATTGTAAATGTTGTAACTACAGTTTATATTCTGCAGTTCAAACATCTGATCACTTTTTGTTTCTGTGCACATCGACTGAGGAGGTTAGTGAAAACTGAGTTTGTTCAGTCAACTCATTTTTTTGTTACACAGAAAGAGGTAACTTAAACTCAGGGTCAGTTACTAAAGTAACTAAAATGCTAAAGTAACTGACTGAGTTACCAGTAACAGTGATAATTATATTAATATAATAAACTGACTTGTCACCTCCTGCTGAGCCTGAAGCAGCTGTGTGTTTAATTTCAAAGCACATATCAGAACAAGTTTACAGGTTTAGAAACATTAATATCCTTGTTAGATAATCGTTCATTACCTGAGGAACACCTTTAACATGACAACTGTACGATCAACCTGTCATCAGTGTGAAGACGGAGATCTTTAATGATTCACTCTTACTGTCATCAGACAATAATCAACGATCAACGTGTTTTTGATATAATGTAGTAATATTTGATATAAGCTGCATAAACATTGTCTTACTGTGTTTAAACAGAATTTCAGTGACTGTTGAAATAAATTCTGTTGAGCAAGATTTTTAAATGTAAAATAGATGTTGTAGAAAATTTACACTCAGTTTTAACTTACTCATGTTTACAACAGTACATCACCAGAATCATCATTATTGGGTCGGACTGTGACTTTAGAATCAATCACAGGTCAATAAGTAAACTATATCGGACCTATTTGATCCACATTTTCATCTTTAGTTGCTTCCACCTGTATATTGTTGCAGTCAGATTACAGATGAATAAATACATTAAAAAATCGAATGCAGCCTAACAGGTGGTAGAATCATCCAGTAAAGAATCCAAATCTGTTAAATGATGAATGTGGATTATACTGAATAAAATGTAACAGTATAAAGTTCATATTTCAGCTCCAATGGATTATCAGAACATCACTGATGTTTAACTCGGGCTGAACAAACTCAGCTGTTCTGAAATCGAAAACTCTTGAGCTTAAAATCTCAAAATCAGTCAACTCAGAGTTTTATTTTAAAGCTGCTTCCTGAATCAGGCACTCAGATCGATACGTGTCGACTCATTAGATATTGTGACAGATGTACAAACACAATAAATAAACTTATTATTTATATTTTGCCTCATCCCTCCACCTCAGAGCCATTAAACAGGCGACATGAAGCTTCAGTTCATCGTTTCTTTAATTTGTCTGAAAATATAACAAACATATGAAAATACAGAAATACTGCAGAGTTTCCTAAAATACTAATAGTTTATGCGACACCAAGTAACTGAGTACAACACTGATAACTGCGTTAAACAGCATGTTAGGTTTCTATGATGTGACTTGTTTGTTAAAGCTGACGGCAGCTCAGAGTCACAAGATCAACCTGCTGACGTGTTCAAACACACGAAGTCTGCTGGTCATCATCTTCTCATTATTTTGGTCCAACAGTTGTAATGAAGTCATTTCTGCCCCCTGAAGCTACAGTGGATGTTTTCTGCCACTAGAGGCAGCACAGAGCTCATTCTGCATTTTAAAACAAATGTTCTGTTCTGCAGTTTTGTTCAGAAGTTTTCCAAACTTTATGTTTCAGTTTTACAAAAGAAGAAAAACTTCAAGGACTTCATAACAAACTTCATCACACCTGCAGCTCTAATAAATATTACCAGAGTCATTTCACAGCTGATCACTTTACTGCACGCCTCGCTTTGATCACTTCTGATCACATCAGTGCAAACTGCAGTGGACCTCCCTCACCTGTATGGATCTACATCTACCTGTACATCTGTGACAACACAAGGTGGAGAATTTGATGTCCTGTTTTCATGTTGATTAGATATAAAGAAACAGCAGCAGATGAAATGACTTTCAGGTGATAGTAAAGTCATAACTTTAAACTCCTGTTTGGGCCAACCACTCGGTCCAACCCCTGCCCTCCCAGGTGGAGGTGGAGGTGGGTCCTCTGGAGGTCCTGGTTGGACCAGCCGCTCACAGGTTGTTGTCTCAGTCATGTTGTGGTCAGCTCAGAGCAGACAGTGGTTCAGAAGGTTTGTTTTGCTTTGTTCACGTGTTTCAGTTCAAGCTCAGGAAGCTACTCTCAGGATGACTTGTGGTCATGATGGTGGCTGTGGTCGCAGTCAGTCAGTGTTGTGGTCAACGTGGAGGCGTCCTCCAGTGTCGGAGCACTCGTACTGTGGCAGAAGTGTCCTGGCTCAGAAGGTGGGTCACCTGGTCCAGACTGAGGCAGGCCACCTTCTCTCCGTTCACCTCCAGGATCTCATCTCCAACCGCCAGCAGGCCGGCATACAACTTCTCTGTGCTGCTGTCTACCATGTCCTCCACGTATACACCTACAGAACACACGTTATACTACTGTTAATACACCGTTAACACAGTATTAATACACCCATAGAACACACGTTATACTACTGTTAATACACCGTGAACACATTATTAATACACCTACAGAACACATGTTATACTACTGTTAATACACCGTTAACACAGTATTAATACACCTACAGAACACACGTTATACTACTGTTAATACACCGTTAACACAGTATTAATACACCTACAGAACACACGTTATACTACTGTTAATACACCGTTAACACAGTATTAATACAGTATTCGCAGTAGTTTACAGAACCAGAGTCAGGTTGTCCTCTTCCTCTCCTGCTACAGTATTATTTACAGTATTTACAGTAGTATTTACAGTAGTATCTGTAGTATTTACAGTAGTATTTGTAGTATTTACAGTAGTAATTATAGTAGTATTTGCAGTACTAGAGTCAGGTCGTCCTCTCCCTCTCCTGCTACAGTAGTATTTGTAGTATTTACATTAGTATTTGCAGTGTTTCCAGTAGTATTTGTAGTATTTACAGTAGTTTTTGTAGTATTTACAGTAGTAATTATAGTAGTATTTGCAGTACTAGAGTCAGCTCGTCCTCTCCCTCTCCTGCTACAGTAGTATTTGTAGTATTTACAGTAGTGTTTGCAGTAGTATTTGTAGTATTTACAGTAGTATGTGCAGTATTTGCAGTAGTGTACAGCAGTGGTTCCCAAACCCAGGTCCCCGGAGCTGTTCCTACCGGGCCATGAAATGGCTCATAATAATTTTTTATTATTATGAGCCATTTCGGCCGGCCGCGGTCGCCCCCCCCCGCGGCCGGCCGCGGGTGTCTATGAGCGGCCCTGCGATGGCTTGGCGGATCATAAGTTCCTTACACTGGTACCCGCCCGGACTAATTAGCAACGCACAGGTGCCGTATGCAGGTTAGGGTGCAACATTAGCCTACGCATAGATGAGTGGACCTCAGCAAACCTCCATGAGCCGTTTCTTCGCGGGTTGTTCGAGTAAAAGAAATAGTGATGAACAAGTGGAAAATGTTACCAAAAAAAAAAAGCAAACAGAGCTTCACTCGCAAGTATGACATCTCCTATATAAAATATGGATTTGTTGCAACGGGCGATTCGGAGGCGCAAAACCCATTGTGTGTTTTATGTGGAGAAACGCTCGCCAACGAAGCAATGAAGCCATCCAAACTCCAAAGGCACTTAGCTACAAAGCATCCTTCTCACAAAGATAAACCAGTGGATTTTTTTGACAGGAAAAAACGTGAGTTGGATTTGCAGAAGCAAGTTTTAAAAGCCACAGCATCAGCTAACTTAGCTGCAACGAGGGCTTCATATCTCGTTGCTCACCAGATTACCAAAGCTAAAAAGCCCTTCACAATAGGAGAGGAGCTAATACTACCCGCTGCAAAAGACATCTGTCTCGAACTTTTGGGGGGAAAAGCGGCTGACATGGTGGGAAAGGTTCCACTTTCCAACAATACTGTTGCCAGGAGAATCGATGATATTGCCGGGGATATTGAGGGACAATTGCTGGACAGAATAAAAGCATCTCCGTGGTATGCAATACAAGTGGACGAATCCACTCATGTAGAAAATAAGGCAATAATGTTGGTGTACGTCCGATATGTGCATCAGGATGATGTGCATGAAGATTTACTCTGTTGTCTTTCACTTCCGAGCTCAACCACCAGCTCAGAAATATTCAGAGTGTTGAAGGAATACGCTGCAGGCAGACTGGACTGGTCGTTTTGTGTTGGGGTCTTTACTGACGGGGCAGCCGCGATGACGGGCCGGTTGTCGGGGTTTACTGCCAAGCTGAAAGAAGTGGTGGCGGAATGCGAGGCAACTCACTGTATGATTCACCGCGAGATGCTGGCAAGCAAGAAAATGTCCCCTGAACTCCACACAGTCCTGAACGACACAATACGGGTTATTAACCACTTCAAAGCCCATGCCTTGAATTCGCGGATGTTTGAATTATTGTGCGAGGACATGGATGCTGATTACAGGCGCCTTCTTCTACATACAGAGGTTAGGTGGCTGTCAAAAGGAAAAGCGTTAACCAGAGTGTTCGAGTTAAGGGAGCAGTTACAGAAATTCCTCCACGACAGACAATCACCTTTAGCAGAGCACTTTAGTGACCAGAGCTGGCTCTCAAAACTAGCATATTTGAGCGACATGTTCATGTCCTTGAATGAATTAAATCTGGCGATGCAGGGGAGGATGGCTGATACATTCAGGCTGGCAGACAAAATCGCCGGATTCAAAGCCAAACTGGCAACCTGGGCACGGCGTGTCAACCAGGGTGTTTTTGACATGTTCAGCAACTTGTCCAGCTTTTCGGAAGAGCCAGCGGGACTTGGCGAGTTGATACACAGCCACGCTATTTCCCATCTTCAAAGGACCCGAAGAATGGCAAAGGATGGATGCGTGATCCATTTCACAATGACGATGGTCGAGACCGGCTCCCATCAAAACGAGATGACCAGCTGATTGAGCTCAGGAATGACGGAGGACTGAAAACACTCTTTGATTCAACATCACTGTCATCCTTCTGGATCAAAGCATCGGGAGAATACAACGAGATCAGCACGCTCGCTCTGAAGACGCTGCTCCCGTTCCCAACATCATATCTGTGTGAGGCCGGTTTTTCTGCCATGACCACCACTAAGACCAGACTTAGAAGCAGACTGAATGTGAGGAATACCCTGCGCGTCTCACTGTCTCCCATCATGCCCCGGTATGATGTTCTTGTGGCCGGCAAACAGACTCAGTAAGTTGATGCCATTAATATTTGTAAAGTGGTCCTATTTTTTGTTTAGTTTTATTGTATCCTGGTTTTGAACTGTATGTTTTGGATGCATATTGTTAATGGAACCACAGGAAGAACAGCTGACAAGTCTTCTGTACAGCTAAAGAGGAACTGTATCAATATACAGTCAATCAATAACCAGTTTATGATCACGTACAAACTGTTCTGTTCTTGTTGGTCTGGTCAGGTATTTTCTTGTGTGGTTTGGTCTAAGATTTGACAAAATTTGTAAAGCCTGATCTCTACATTTAGCTACTTTTAGAAATGATAGGCTGAAATAACTGTGTGAGTTGCCTATTGAAATAACGTTAATGTCTTTCGCAATTCAAAGTGGCCGAAATGTCTAATTTTGAAGCGGTCTGACCATTGAAATAGGCTGTTATTTTCATAAAATAAGCGTTTGTCGCCACCTGTTGGTGGGTTAATATATGAAACCATTGTGCATTTAGCACTGTAAAAGAATGATAGCATTTTGAAATGCATTGTTTTTTCTACAATGTTTATTAAAGTTGACATAAATTGCCAACCGGTCCGTGAATTTTTTTTATGCTTCTGCCGGTCCTTGGCACAAAAAAGGTTGGGAACCCCTGGTGTACAGTACCAGAGTTGGGTCGTCCTCTCCCTCTCCTGCTACAGTAGTATTTGCAGTTTTTGCAGTAGTATTTGTAGTATTTACAGGAGTATTTGCAGTAGTGTACAGTACCAGAGTCGGGTCGTCCTCTCCCTCTTCTGCTACAGTAGTATTTGCAGTATTTGCAGTAGTATTTGTAGTATTTACAGTAGTATTTACAGTAGTGTACAGTACCAGAGTCGGGTCGTCCTCTCCCTCTCCTGCCACAGTAGTATTTGCAGTTTTTGCAGTAGTATTTGTAGTATTTACAGGAGTATTTGCAGTAGTGTACAGTACCAGAGTTGGGTCGTCCTCTCCCTCTCCTGCTACAGTAGTATTTGCAGTATTTGCAGTAGTATTTGTAGTATTAACAGTAGTATTTACAGTAGTGTACAGTACCAGAGTCGGGTCGTCCTCTCCCTCTCCTGCCACAGTAGTATTTGCAGTAGTATTTGTAGTATTTACAGTGGTGTACATTACCAGAGTCTGGTTGTCCTCTCCCTCTCCTGCTACAGTAGTATTTGCAGTATTTGCAGTAGTATTTGTAGTATTTACAGTAGTGTACAGTACCAGAGTCGGGTCGTCCTCTCCCTCTGCTGATTATGAAGCCGAACTTTCGGCTCTTCGGTCGACTCATTTCCAACAGAATTGTTCCGTCAGAACAAACCTGAAGAACTCGACCGACTGAACGGACTGAACTGGGAGAACCAACATCCTCGAGACTGAGACAGCGCTGCAGGAACCTGACACGCAGACAGGAGGAGACAAACAGACAGGAAGAGACACAGACAGACAGGAAGAGAAACAGACAGATAGGAGGAGAGAGCCAGACAGACAGGAAGAGAGAGAGACAGACAGGAGGAGAGACACAGAGAGGAAGAGAGAGACAGTAGGAGAGACACAGACAGACAGGAAGAGAGAGACAGGAGGAGAGACACAGACAGGAAGACAGACAGACAGACAGACAGGAGGAGAGACAGACAGGAGGAGAGACACAGAGAGGAAGAGAGAGACAGACAGGAGGAGAGACACAGACAGGAAGAGAGAGACAGTTGCAAGAAAGGAGAGACACAGAGAGGAAGAGAGAGACATACAGGAGGAGAGAGACAGACAGGAGGACAGGCAGATTGGTTACATTTTGATTGGCTGATCTGAGTTTCTATGGAAACAGACAATAAAATCAAAAAGTGGTGTTTTACTGATCAGCAGCTGGTCTGTAGTCAGCAGAACGAGCCTTGTTCTTCTTCTGCTCCGACACAACAGTCTGAACTGATGACGACTTCCTCAGTTGCAAGAAGGGCGACCCCTGCTGGCCAGACATTAAAGATACAGGTTAGAGGAGAAGGAGGAGAAGAAGAAGAAGAAGAAGAAGAAGAAGAAGGAGATCTTCTCACCACACTCAGTGCCTGGACTGACAGAGTTTTCTTCAACAGGCCTGAGGACTTCCTGGGACACGAGGAGGCGGGGTCAGGTGCTGAGGGGCGGGGCTGTGAGCTGAGGCGGTCGAGGCTGCCAGTTCGAGTCCTGCTCAGTCTGACGGTGGAGAGGAGACGTCGCAGAGAGAGACGAGAGGATTCATCTCTTCTCATGAAACTGAAGGAAACAGACATGACTCATTCTCAGATCACACTGAGACTGAAGACCCAAGGACATTAGTTATCATCCACATGAATCCACTTTGTTTGTGTGTATCAGCTGTAAAACTCTTCTTTCAGTCTCAGCCGCTGACCAGATCACTGATATCAGATCAGTGTTGTGTGTCCAGAGACCTAGATGCAGCGTGTTAGAGATCAAAGCTGCCACCAACTTCCTGTGCGACTCCACCTGCAGGTGGATCACAGACTTCCTGTAATGGCATTTTTGATGGAGAAGGTCCAGTTTCTGATGAAGACCCTCTTCAGTAAGACTGAGACCAGGTGCTGGTGATTGTTCTTATAATCATGCCAGTCTGTGAATATAGATATTGAAGAGGGTGGGGCCGATGTTGCAGACTTGCGTCACCCCTCCAACCTGCTTCTTAGTGGTTTGAATGAACTTGTTGTAAGTTGCTTAATGTATTAATTAATCATAAAATTAATGTAATATGGTGTAAATTATGAGCTGGACTGTTTAGTACAGACGTAGTGATGCTCAGACACATCAGTCTACATGCGTTGGGGTCAGGGTTGGGTCTGGACTTCCAGCGGTGGCGTTAAACTCACGGTTCAGGAAGTGAAGCGTCATTGCTGTGAAGCTCTGCTCTCATTGGATGCCTGACCTGTCCCTTGTCATTGCTGTCTGAAGTGGGTGGGGCTAGGCTCTCAGCTGTAAACCAATCAGAGGACGAGATGTTAGTGTTTCCAGATGTTTGTTTTTTTATCAAAAAATTCAGATGAATCATCAGAAGAACACAGGAAGTGTTGACACAGGAAGTTATCAGAGGTAGTGTCAGAGGTAGTATCAGAGGTAGTGTCAGAGGTAGAATCAGAGGTAGTGTCAGAGGTAGAGTCAGAGGTAGAGGTAGTGTCAGAGGTAGTATCAGAGGTAGAGTCAGAGGTAGAGTCAGAGGTAGAGGTAGTGTCAGAGGTAGTATCAGAGGTAGTGTCAGAGGTAGTATCAGAGGTAGTGTCAGAGGTAGTATCAGAGTCAGAGGTAGAATCAGAGGTAGTGTCAGAGGTAGAGTCAGAGGTAGAGGTAGAGTCAGAGGTAGAGTCAGAGGTAGAGTCAGAGGTAGAGGTAGAGTCAGAGGTAGTGTCAGAGGTAGTGTCAGAGGTAGAGTCAGAGGTAGTGTCAGAGGTAGAATCAGAGGTAGAGTCAGAGGTAGAGTCAGAGGTAGTGTCAGAGGTAGAGGTAGTGTCAGAGGTAGAGTCAGAGGTAGAGGTAGTGTCAGAGGTAGAATCAGAGGTAGTGTCAGAGGTAGAGGTAGAGTCAGAGGTAGAGTCAGAGGTAGAGTCAGAGGTAGAGGTAGAGTCAGAGGTAGAGTCAGAGGTAGAGGTAGAGTCAGAGGTAGTGTCAGAGGTAGTGTCAGAGGTAGAGTCAGAGGTAGTGTCAGAGGTAGAATCAGAGGTAGAGTCAGAGGTAGAGTCAGAGGTAGTGTCAGAGGTAGAGGTAGTGTCAGAGGTAGAGTCAGAGGTAGAGGTAGTGTCAGAGGTAGAATCAGAGGTAGAGTCAGAGGTAGAGTCAGAGGTAGTGTCAGAGGTAGAGTCAGAGGTAGTGTCAGAGGTAGAGTCAGAGGTAGAGGTAGTGTCAGAGGTAGTGTCAGAGGTAGAGGTAGAGTCAGAGGTAGTATCAGAGGTAGAGGTAGTGTCAGAGGTAGAATCAGAGGTAGTGTCAGAGGTAGAGTCAGAGGTAGAGGTAGAGTCAGAGGTAGAGTCAGAGGTAGAGTCAGAGGTAGAGGTAGAGTCAGAGGTAGAGTCAGAGGTAGAGTCAGAGGTAGAGGTAGAGTCAGAGGTAGTGTCAGAGGTAGAGTCAGAGGTAGAGGTAGAGTCAGAGGTAGAGTCAGAGGTAGAATCAGAGGTAGTGTCAGAGGTAGAGTCAGAGGTAGAGTCAGAGGTAGAGTCAGAGGTAGAATCAGAGGTAGTGTCAGAGGTAGAGTCAGAGGTAGTGTCAGAGGTAGTGTCAGAGGTAGTGTCAGAGGTAGAGTCAGAGGTAGAGTCAGAGGTAGAATCAGAGGTAGAGTCAGAGGTAGAGGTAGAGTCAGAGGTAGAGTCAGAGGTAGAATCAGAGGTAGTGTCAGAGGTAGAGTCAGAGGTAGAGTCAGAGGTAGTATCAGAGGTAGTGTCAGAGGTAGAGTCAGAGGTAGAGGTAGAGTCAGAGGTAGTATCAGAGGTAGTGTCAGAGGTAGAGTCAGAGGTAGAGGTAGAGTCAGAGGTAGTATCAGAGGTAGAGGTAGAGTCAGAGGTAGTATCAGAGGTAGAGGTAGTGTCAGAGGTAGAATCAGAGGTAGAGTCAGAGGTAGTGTCAGAGGTAGTATCAGAGGTAGAGTCAGAGGTAGTATCAGAGGTAGAGATAGTGTCAGAGGTAGTATCAGAGGTAGAATCAGAGGCGAAATAGAACCAGTGTGAATGGATAAGCCGGCGGCGCGGAGCGGGACGTGTCGATCTGATGGTCTTCACAGTCTGATAACTAAACAGATCCTTCACTCAACAAAATAAAGAGAAATGTCCCACACAGCAGCATTACAGGACCAAACAACAGTAACATAGTAACTGGACATGTCTTTGGCAACTTATGAGGAAAAAATGCTGCAGTTATACGTGGAGAAGTGTCTGTCATTCTGTCTTTCCACCTGTTTGTCATCCTGTCTCTCCTCCTATCTGTCATCCTGTCTGTCCTCCTATCTGTCCTCTTGTCTGTCCTCCTGTCTGTCATCCTGTCTGTCCTCATGTCTTTCCTCCTATCTGTCATCCTGTTTGTCATCCTGTCTTTCCTGCTGTCTGTCCTCCCACCTGTCATCCTGTTTCTCCTCCTGTCTGTCATCCTGTCTGTCCTCCTATCTGTCATCCTGTTTGTCCTCCTGTCTTTCCTCCTGTTTGTCCTCCTGTCTGTGATGGTCAGCTCTTCCGACCAAGACTTCAGTGAACTTTCCCCCAGAAAACAGCCTCCCTCCCCACGACTGACAGAGTTAGACAGCGTCCTTTTGAGTGATGGTGATTATGTAATTATGAAATTTAGAGTGAAAAGCGTAACTTTGTCACTTTCCAGGATGTTTGCTGGGTCAGGATCTCATCACAACACATTATAACAGCATCATATGATTATAAACAGTCAGCTGGTACATGTTTAGATTAACATGAGGATACCGGGGGAAATGCGTTGAAAAAACACAGACGTCATCATCATGACGTGTACCGTCACACCTCTTTTGGATCCGTGGCGCCGGCTTGCTATATGAATTACATACGTCTTTATGCTGGAGCTATTTGGTTCTGTGTGAACAAACAACGGTGGAGAATTGGCGAACCGCCACTGTGGAGATAATGTGGTGACTCCTGTTAGTTGAGTTTAACTCTGTCTGGATTTAACATTTATATACAACACATGTTGTTGTGAAAAAGAAGAAGATGGATGTATAGAAGTGTTTTACACTTACACACAGCATCAGTCTGTTTACAGGCTGTGACCCGTCAGACATGATGGCAAAAGTACAAAAGTAATCTGACTTCTCAACTAGTTGACTTCCACCCCGACACCAGACTGTAGTGTGATTACTTTGTTTTATGTGATACAGTGATCAGCACCAAATGAAGACACTGAATCTGTACAATGTACTTTCTATGTACTTCTGTCTACATGAAGTTACGTTGTATGTAAATGTTCTCACCTGTCGTCTCAGGTCTGTAAATGTTCTCACCTTTTGTCCCTGAGGTGGAGGAGGAGAAGAAGGAGGTGTTCTTCATCCTGAGCTCCACACCTTTTTCCTCCACACAAGACTTCCTTTCATTCACCTCTGCCCCAGACTGGAGCTCCCTGTAGGGCCTGGATGTTGCACGTCTCTCTCGCTCCTCGTGGCTCAGATTCTTTTCTGACTTTGTGCCATTGAGCCTGATGCTCTGTGACATCATCGTTGATGCAGGACACAAGAAGGAGGGACCTTTGGAGTTGGGCGTGGCTAAATCTGAGGGCTGAGTGGGGGCGTAGGGGTTGATTGGCATGTCTGCGGTGGGTGTGGCATGAGAGAGGTTCACCTGGTTTCCATTAATTTCCACCTCATTCATCCTCCTCCTCACCTGCTTGTTAGCAAGATGCTGATCTCTGGCCCCTCCCCTGCTTGTCTCACCAGGTGTGACAGAACCAATGTACGTCTCTCTGATTGGCTCAGTCCTCAAGTTGAGGCGCGACCTATGCAGACTCCGCCCCCGGTCTTCAGGTACAGATGGGTGTAGATGGAGGTTCAGTTTAACTCCATCTCCTAAGACTGTCCCACAGGAGTAAAACTGATCCATCCCCCCTGCCAGCGTCCATCCTCTCTGCTCTCCATCAACAACATCTTGAACCCCCTGTGGCCCCGCCTCCTGTGGCACTGCCCCCGCCCTGCCATTGACGTACAGTTTCAGGTCTGGTTTGGAGACCAGGACACCTGTCCCTCGTTGCCCCGCCCGTCTCCTCTGTCGCTCAAGGTACCGAGACTCTGCCTCCGTCTCCGTCTCATCCTCAAATCGCAGACGACGAGTTGGAGATGCCACAGGGAGGCATCGCCTTGTTGACCCAAGAGCTGGTTTGCTGCTGGACAAGTCACTCAGGTGTCCTGATAAGGAGGTTGCAACCTCTGTCCTCACTTGGACAACAGGATGCAGCCTGACCCCCGACCTTTGAATGGAGCACAGTTAGAGTCCAGACAGTAAGACTGGGATCAGATTCCTGAGATGGAGTCAGTAACATTGTTTTTATTCGTGGCTCTGCAGGTCAAACTGTGCAGGCTCTTTTTTACAGCCACATTTGAAATCTGGTTCAGAAGTTAAGCTGATTGTTTACTTGTTTACCATTTTAATTTAATGAGGCTTATTGATGTTTACACAGCTGAGCAGTGTGACATCATCAGTTTGTTCCTGTGACCTCACTTTTCACGTCCACCTGTCATGCAGGATAGTAAAGTCAAAGTGTTGCAGGTGTGTAGGAGACAACACAGGTTCATCAAGCTGTGTGTAAACACACCACAGTGTCTCGACTGTGCTGTGATTGGTCGGTGTCATCACATCACAAGTTACATCACAAGATAAAAAAACAAACATTTAAAGAGACAAAAAGAGTTCACAGATTAAAACTACAAACTAACTAATCAGGACAATTAATCTGAGTGTGGTTCAAGAAAAACTTTGTTTTTGGTTCAATTTCAAAAAGTTTAAAACATTTAACAATAAATAACCAATGAACCAGAACAGTGACCGAGGATCTAAACAGAACCAGAAAATAACAGCTCAGATTTATTCGTCAGGAGAACAATGATCAATACTTTACTGATACATTTATATGTGTGTGTGTGTGTGTGTGTGTGTGTGTTTGCGTGCGTGCATCTGTGTGTATACTCACAGTGTGTGTGTGTCGGGGGTCAGCAGGTTGTGGTCGGCTCTCAGAGGAACGCAGCGACGCTTCATACAAGCTCTGTCCTCAAACTGCTGCTGCCGCGGCAACCGGGTTGACACAAAGAGGCTGAACACACACACACACACAGTGTGGGGGAGGGGAGAGGATGACATCAGCACGTCTGATTGGTCTGTGTGACAGAGGAAGGAGGATTAAACTGAGCAGCTCGTCAGGACTAATTAACCTGACGAGACCACAGACTGTTTACATCAGCACTCACTCACACTGTGTGTGTGTGTGTGTGTGTGTGTCTTACTGTGTGTGCATGCATGTGTGTTACCGTGTGTGTGTGTGTGAGTTGTGAGTTGTGTATTGTGTGTTATGTGTGGTTGAGTGTGCCTTTTTTTTGTCTGTGCTCAATCTCAGAATAGTGCAAAATAAAACCTGAAGGAAAAACAAGATGGCCAACGACGCATCACATTCTTGTTTCTCATTGGCTCAAACAAATTCTCATCCAATCACATGAAAGAAGAATAAATATGTGATGGACAAGCTGGCAGGTGAAGGAGGCACAGGTGACCTTTTGAGGGTTCGGCTTAAGGAAAACAGCAAACACATTTCTGGAGCCATGAAACCGACAAACTCAACAGAATCAAACAGAACCAAGCAAAATTAAAACTGCAAGCAGTGATGAACGGGCCCTCGACCCACGTACATCGGGCTGTGGTGCCGTCAGACACCTAAATGGTATCCGTGTCACTGAAAACACAACAGTGACATTTTCAGTGACTTCCTGTGTCCAGTGGATGTTGCTATGGATATGACGCAGTATTGATACATAGTCGTATTCAGGGCGAAACCCTGTACATGTGTGACGAATTTGGTGTAGATGTGAAATTGTATGTCGGAAAAATGAAAATGGCTGCACGCATTCCAAGATGGCTGACTTCCCGTTGGGGCGAGAAATTCAACAAAATGAATTCCTGGTTAAATCGCTGAGACCTATGAGTCCGGCAAATTTGAAGATCGGTGAAAAGTTGTTGTTTGCCGGCTGGTGAAAGTTGTTGTTCACATGACCCAGCGTTAGTGGGCGCTATAGATATGACACAGTATTGATGCATAGACGTATTCAGGGCGAACCCCTCTACATGTGTGAGCAATTTGGTGTAGATGGGAAATTGTATGTTGAAGTTATAAGGACTTACTGCTTTATGGCGAAGCATCAACATGGACGGCACTGCCACGCCCACCAGGTACAACAGAGGCGAAAGCTTTTGATAACTTGTCATCTTCAAGGTCTGAAGATGATCCTTAGTGAATGTGAAGTCTGTGGTGTTAAATCTGTAGAATGAGTTAGTTAAAGTAGGGTTAGGGTTAGGGTTAGGTAAGGGGAAAAGAACTCGGCTCCACTTACGTGGTCCCAGAGGTGCACTCTCCACCCTACAGATAGGCCACTCCCCCTTCCCCATCTTCTTTGTTTAGGTTTTTTAGATCGTGGTGTATTTATATAATAATGTTTTTAGTTTTTCTAGGTTAGATATATTTATCATGAAATTAAAATTTATATAAAGTATAGTACAGCTTAACCCTCTGGACTCTATGCTGGCCATTTGTGTCCACCTCACTTCCTTTTTGTTGACCATTTTAGCTGTGTTAATGCATATGGAATGATATTTCCCAAGGGTCTGGATTTTTTTCTGATTTTTTAATTTTCAAAACCTGCTCTTTAAATATGTCAATATTATACTGTATATCCCCAATTGTACCTCATGGCTCTATCGTGGACACTTCTGGCCAATTGAAACCCATGAAAACTACATTTTTTAAATCCTTGTGATTTACAGTATTAAATCATATAATTTAGGTAAAATGGCTTTCATTCTAAACACAACACTTGAAAATTTTAGTTTTTAATGCTTTCTACCAGATTATTTCATTTGTCCATTTTTGGCCAAGGTAGCAATTTTAGGTAATATTCTTAGTTTCCACTAGGGGCGTATGATTGCTTACTTCACTCCAGTGGAGCGAATGAATGACACAATTTTGACATAGGTGTTATCTTAAGGATGTCAGGTAATGATGTGCGTTTTTGCATGAGAAAAATTGTGCCTGTGAATATGTATTTGCAAGATAGAGTGACATAAATTACAGTGTGTCGTACCTCCAAGTTTCAGTGAATTTCTCTTGGGACAGGCTATTGAGCTTTGAGTTTCCAAGACAAACTTGGCTTTGATGCACAGGTTGAAAAGACCTGTAGCTTTGATCTTTTCATAAAAGAATGCCACACACAACTACACAATAGCCCTTACATACTCAAATAGCTGCTCTCCAAAAAAAAAAAGCATCACAGGCCATCTTGACCTCTGCCCTCGGGGGAAACAAAAACAAAGTCTGACACTGTTTATAAATCTGTCCTTGAGTTTGAAGATGGGGAGAAATGCTCTGCGCTTGAGGAGGAGACATCTTCTGCCCAAGATGAGGACACGTCCTCTCCTGAAGATGAGGGGACACCTTCCTCAGAGGATGACAGCAACACCACGGATGAGGAGTACCAGCCAGTGCCTGATTCCTCTTCCTCAAGGGAAGAGGACGATACAGACACAGCGGTGGATGCCTAGCAGCTGATGGCAGAGACAGAGGAGCTGGCGGGTGAGTGGATGTCTCGTCATAGGAAAATTATGTGGTTTCCCACTCCTGAAGAGACCCTGCACTATAATCCAGTATGCACTGGTATCACCCCAGGGCCCACCCTGTATGCAGTTGCCCGCATCAGCAACCAGAGGTCTGCCTTTGACCTGTTTATAACAGAGGAGATAATTCAGCTGCTGTGCACCCACACAAACATGCATGGGAGGCGAAGGTGTGAGGATTGGAGGGATGTGGATGAAGTGGAGATGAGAGCCTACATTGGGATTCTGATTCTGACTGGCGTCTACCGCTCAAGACATGAAGCAACACGTGGCATGTGGGATGCCAAGTCAGGACGGGCCATGTTTCGTGCTACGATGCCCCTCTACCGCTACACTCAGATCAGTGCAACACGGCCATGTCCCCCACGCTCAGCAGCTGCTGCTGCCATTGTTACCGGGATACAAGAGGGTGAATCAGAGTGTGACCCAGAGCCCGCCAACAAAAGTAGGAGAAGGTGTGAACTGTGCACCCAAGGAAGAAGAACGGCAACCACTTGCTCCAACTGTGGAAAGTGTGTCTGCAAGGACCACTCTGCTGTGGTTTGCACATCCTGCTGCCCTTGAGCATGCACACACACACACATACACACACACACTGAAACACACTGTTTAACGTTCTCTCTCTCTGACACACAAACACGCACATGCTGTTGTTGTTCTGTTGTTGTTATAAATGGGCATTTTTGGCCACTCACATGCAACATTGGAGTTTTGTCATTTTTGTCACTGCTAAAAAGTAATAATGCAAAAAAATAATAATCTTTGTTAGGGTTAGGGTTATGGTTAGGGGGTTAGGTGAGGAGATAAATGATTGTTTGTTTCCTGGGGAGGTTTTTGTGCACGGGCAGCAGGGAAGGACAAGATGCCGTCTACTTCTGTATAATGTGTGTGTATATGTGTGGTGACAGGTGCTGAATGGGGACGTGAACACAGGTTTCCTGTGTGGCAGGCATGGTGGTAACTTCATTTGTCAACGAGGATGATGGGAGGACCATCCGGGCTGCCTGAGAAAACAGTTGTGAGTATAAACTGGTAGGATAAGGGAGGAATAGAATAGAATAGAATAGAATAGAATAGATATACTTTATTGATCCCAAGCTGGGAAATTAAGGTGTAGCAGCAGCATTACACACAGAGACGAATGACAACACAGTGAAATAAAGAGAACAACCTAGACATATTAACATAACAATATAAAATGTAATATAAAAAATGTATATATACAGAAAATATGTATAAAAATGTATAAATGAGCAGTGTTGGTGTATACACAAGCAGTATTAATGGTAGTGCAACATAAAGTATAAGGTGCCGTGAACAGATGAGGTGCAGAACAGTGTAAAAAACATATAAAGTGCGTAGAGACTGTATGTTATGACCAGAGTTTTAGTTGTTATTATACAGTGTGATGGCATGTGGCAGGAAAGATTTCCTGTATCTGTCCCTTCGACAGCGGAGCTGAAGCAGCCTGTGAGAGAAGGTACTCCGCTGTCTGTCTACTGTGTGATGGAGAGGGTGCTGATCATTGTCCATGATGGATAAAAGTTTCTTCAGCGTTCTCCTCTCCACCACTGTCTCAAAAGAGTCCAACCTGAGACCGAGTACGGAATGAAGGGAGGGGCAAATAAGAAAAGATTGTGTATGGCTGACAGTGCTTTTGTCCTGTCATAATTTATCATTTAGATTGGTTACGTGTGTCAGCCAGGAGCTTGTCACAAACCTGGGTCATCCACAGTGCAGACTGGCATGTTACGTGCCACAAGGTTGGTTGCAGCTGTGTGGAGCATGGTAATATTTAGGGGCATCATACAGATAGAGTCGTTGCTTTTAGAAAGGGAGGGAAGAGAGGTGGAGGAGGAGAGAAAGAAGAGTATAAGAAACAGGAGAGACATATGAAGCCGAATATGTTTGTATTATATCAATGTATATTGTATTGTGGATGCATATGCACATATTTGTACATAAAGACACGTGTGTATATATATATGTTTATATGATGTCACGTGTACTTGTATAGCATGTATAAGCATGAGAGAAAGCAAATAAAGGCCATGTATGGCATAAATTGGAGAGATAATAAGTGCTATTGTGTTGATGTGGGTAATATATGAGTGTGGCGAGGGAGGGGAAGGAGATGGAGTCTCGGTGGGGAGGGGGAGTTGTCAGATTGCAGCCCTCAGAGGAGATCGTAGTTAAAGTGGCAACATGTTAAAAAACGATTTATATAATGAAGGGAACACTGTACAGAATATATACAAAAAGCACACAAGAGGTGAGTAAAAATATTTTGTAAAGGGGAAGCATACTTGGGGCGATCATCCTCTGAGGGAAATCCAACCGTCCCCTCGTCGCGGTGGGCTCCATCTTATATTGTACAAAGAGTGATGTGTAAATTATGCATTGGGGAAATTAATAGGATAAGATAAAAGGCGTAAAAATATGGGCCACATAAGTAATCAGAAATACGTATTATAAATGTAATTGGATATAACGCATAAATGGGTAGAGTAAAGGACAGTAGAATAGGACAAAGTTAATATACATAGAAATAAAGTGCAAATAATAAGTGCAAACATGTATGTACCCATGCAAGGAATCATGATAAAACGAAATATTATAATAAAAGAAGGAAAAGATAAAAACAAGGGATATTGTAATAATTGAAAGTAAAGTGCGGGTAATAAGTGCAAATTGCATGTAAACATGCAAAACATCAAACCATGGCAAGGATTAATATTAAAACAAATAAGAAAAAGTGCAAGGAGATGTAGTAACAAGATTATAACAAGAAAACATTAACAGGAGATAATACATGATAAAAGATACAAAACACTTAGAGAAAGGATAAAAGAAGAAATGTTCCGAGACCGGGTATTTGACATCTTTTTATTCTCTTGTTTTTAGGTTTTTATTACAAGGGATTTTTTTGTTGTGAAAAATATTTTGTGATTATTATAAAAAAAAGAGGGGTAGAGGGGGGTGGGGGGGGGGGAGGAGGAAGCACACAGAATGCGGTGTGTATGTGTATGTGTATGTATGTGTGTGTGTGTGTGTTTTATGTGTGTGCGTGTGTGTGAGTGTGTGTGTGTGTGTGTATGTGTATGTGTGTGTGTGTGGGTAAGTTAAGTATGATCAAGCCAGTTGAGGGTGGGTGGGAGGGGCATTTAATTGAGCCTGTGGGGTGCTAGTGTGTCAAGTTTGGACATCCAATTGTGCTCTGCTCGCTTTCGCTGTCCGGTGGTCCAGCTGGGGTCGGATTCCAGGCCTGTGATGATGAGGTGGTCCACTGTGTGAAGGTGAAAATGGCGTGTGAGGTTGGTTTGAGGATTTCCCCTGCTGATCAGGGCCAGATGTTGTTTGAGCCTGACCAGCAGGGGTTTGCCAGTTTCCCCGACGTACAGCAGTCCGCACGACCTACAGGTGATGGCATAAACGATATTGGGTGTGATGAGGTAGAGAGACTGTGTTATGGGTGCGCCGCGCTTGCTGTGGGAGTTAATAATGAATTTTTGGGGGTGTAGTCTAGAATGATGTTGGGTGCGCGCCGGTGGTTGGGTGGAGAAGGCGGCTTTGACTAATATGTTGCGGAGGCTGGGATTCTTACGTAGAGCGGAGATGATTGAATAGTTTTGTAGCGGAGTGTGTGTCACGCGGGCACGGGTGAAATTTTCTTTCAGTAGCCGGTGTAGTCTGATTTGTCTGTGGGAGAAGGTGGTGATGAGCGGAGTGAGTTTGGGTTGTTGGTTGGGGGAGAGGGGGGAGTGATTCTCTTGTGGGTCGTTTGCCGGCTGGTGCCTCGGTTGCAGGGTTGGAAGTGGTGCGGACGAGGTGGAAGGTGTGCGGGCGGGGGTGAGTGTAGACAGTGTGGAGCGTTTGATGTGACGTAGGAAACGGGATGAATAGTTTTGTTTGCGGAGACTCTGAAACAGTATAGATATGGCTGCGTGGAGGTGGGATTCATGGGAACAGATGCGATAAAAGCGTAGAATCTGGGATTTGATGATTCCTTTAAAGGTGTGGTGCGGGTGGTAACTAGCTTTATGTAGTAATGCGTGGGTGTCCGTAGCTTTGAAATAAACGGCGGATATAAAGGATTTATGAGTGGCGGAGACAGGCGAAAATCGGATTGTGGTGTCGAGAAAGTTCATGGAGTTGGGGTGGAGTGTGTGTTTGATTTTTATGGAGAGGTGGTGATCATTGAGGATTTGTGTGAATCTGAGGAAATCGTGTTTGCTGTGTGGCCATGCGCAGTTGATGTCATCGAGGTAGCGAAAGTAGACGCAGGGTTGGAGTGGGCATTTAGCTAAAGCTTCACGTTCCCATTCATTCATGTAAATATTGGCATAGGATGGGGCATAGCGGTGGCCCATTGCGGTCCCTTCCGTCTGAAGAAACCACTGATTGTCGAAGGTAAAGTCGTTGTGGGTTAAGCAGATCTCGAGAAGTTGGAGTATTTCTGTGTTGGGTCTGGCAGAGTCGGGGTGACGGGTGAAGACATTGTGGACTGCGCGCATGCCCATGGTGGTGTTGATGTTGGTATAGAGGCTGTCGATATGGATTGTAAATAGTAGTGAGTTTGACGGGACGGTAATGGGGTGTATAGTGTCTAGGAAATGCTAGGTGTCCTTTAAGTAGCTGGGGTGCAGGGAGAAGAGTGGGCCTAAGAAGTGGTGTATGTATTGGGAGATATTGTAGGTGATGCTGCCGCAGTCCGAGACAATGGGGCGGCCAGGGTTAGGGTTAGTGGTTAGGGTTAGGGGGTTAGGATAAGAAGTTTTAGCAGGAGTGCACCCGGGTGCACGCGGTTAGGGTTAGCAAATAAACTGTGATTAGCTATTTCTCCAAAAAGAAACAAATTCACACACTGACACAGACAGACAGACAGACAGGCAGGCAGGCAGTAAGACATGCAGACAGACAGAGCGGTTAGAATGAGGCAATACGAATTGAGGTGGCCAATCAGAGGCCGGTTAAGGTCAAAGGTCAAATGGGAATCAGGGTTAGCGTTTGGGAGCATCGCCCGTGCTGCAGGACGTAGCAGTCTTTCACAGGCAAAACCTAAGTGTGGCACTCTGTGCAGGGGGGCAAAGACAGGCAGACGAGGCAGCATAGGTGCTGTAGCTTGTCTACTCAGGTCTCGCTTCACCTGTGCTGCAGGCCGTAGCCGATAGCTGTAGGATAAGAGGTTTTAGCAGGAGTGCACCCGGGTGCACGCCGTTTTTGGTGAATATCTTTTGACAGGAAGGTGCCAGAGGGATGGGAGGCAGGTGCACCCCCCCAAAAGTGAGGAGCGGCTTTCCAACGGCGCCAGGCCCGAGTCCGCGCGACCTCCCCTTCCGGAGGTGTGGAGTCGGGCACCACAAGTGCCGCAGGCTGTAGCGGCACCGCATTCGCTGCAGGCCGTAGCCACCGGCTGTAGGCATGCTTGCTGGGGTAGTTCTGGATGTTTTGTGTGATATTTTCACGATTGGTGTTTCTGTTGTGCCAGCATTGAATGGCAAAGGTTAACTTTTTGAAAAAATTATGTTGGTAACATCCTGTAGCATGTTTTGTCTTTGTTAAATGGTATCACAACATGCAGGTGCAATTTCTTGAAAACTTAGTATGGCAGAGGAGCTGAAGGACCATGAGCAAATAAACTGTGATTAGCTATTCCTCCAAAAAGAAACAAATTCACACACTGACACAGACAGACAGGCAGGCAGTAAGACAGACAGACAGACAGACTGACTTGCAGGCAGACAGGCATTATTAAAGGAGGGTTGGTTATGGTTATGGCCAGATTGGTTAGGTTTAGGGTTAGGGTTAGGGGAAATAAATTAGTGGACCTGAAGTAAACAAAACCATAGACAATTATCTAAAAGAAATTGTGGAAAAAAAAGGAGGAGAAAGGGTTAGGGGGTTAGGGTTAGGTGAGGGGATAATGATGTTATGTTTCCTGGGGAGGTTTTTGTGCACGGGCAGCAGGGAAGGACAAGGTGCCGTCTACTCCTAAATAATGTGTGTTTGTGTATATGTGTGTGGTGACAGGGGCCGAAGGGGCCGAGAACCCAGGTTTCCTGTTTGGCAGGCATGGTGGTGTAGTCATTCACCAACGAGGATGATGGAAAGACCATCCAGGCTGCCTGAGAGAGCAGTGGTGGGTATAAATGATGGAGTAAGGGCGGGGAAAATAAGGGAAGACTTGTGTCAGCTGATATTGTTTTTCTCTTGTCATAATTGTGTCTTTAGATTGGTGACAAGTGTCAGCCAGGAGCTGGTCTACCCACAGTGCCAGCCGATGTGCTACATTGTGTGCCACGGCTTTGGTAGCAAGTGTGTGGAGCATGGTGATATTTAAGGGCATCATATAAATGGAGTTGTTGCTTAGAGAGAGAGGGGGAAGACGTGAATGGGGAGAGAGAGAAAAAAAGAGGAAGGAACGAGGCAGGAGAGACATATATGATATCGAATGTGTTAGTATTATAGTAATGTATGTTGTGTTGTGGATGTATATGTATATGTTTCTAAATAAAGACACGTGTGTGTGTGTATGTTTGTAAGATGTCACGTGTTCTTGTAGTATGTGTAAGTGGAGGATAAGCCAAACAAAGGTCGTGTAGGTAGAAATTGGAGAGGTAGTAAGTGTTACTGTGTTGGTGTGGGTAATGTGTGAGTGTGACAAGGGAGGGGAGAGGGATGGAGATTCTGCGAGGAGGGGGAGCTGTCGGATTGCAGCCCTCAGAGGAGATCGAGGTTAAAATAGGCAACATGTTAAAAAAGGCGATTTATAAAACAAGGCAAATTTGTACAGGATATATATTAAAAGCGGCAGCGGCTAAACAGCAGAGTGGGAGAGGAGAGAGCCGTGGAGCGGTGGCAGAAGTGTGCAGACGATGCTGCAGCTGCACACACTGTCACACACTGTCACACAAGCAACACACACTGATCACGGCGAGTTTTCTTTCCTGTTTACAAGTTAGATTAGGAGATTTACTCGTATCAGATTCCTGTTCATTTACTCTGAGGATGAGAGGATGAAAGAAATCTATGAAAAAATGAAATGAAAAAAAATCTACTGTGTAAATATGTTCAGAATTCCGTTTTACTGAATTTTACCTGGTGATATACAAATTAGATTAGTAAATTTACTCCAATCAAACTCCTGTTCCTTTATTTTGAGGATGAGATAACAATATAAATTTTTTTTTCTGTGTAAATATGTTAAAAAATCAGTTTTACTGAGTCACCTTTCAGTCACCTGGTGACGTCACAATATGCAAATTAGATGATTAAATTTACTCCCATCACAAACTTTAGGTCATTATGAATATTTTTCTCATTTACACTATGGATTTATCTCTCACCACTTCCAAGCTACAGCCTTTTGAAATCTTAAAATCCAAACAGAATATTTTCCTAAATAAACTCTGGCGCCTAGAGGGTTAATAATTAGGGTTAGGGTTAGGGTTAGGGGGTTAGGGTTAGGGGCGGGAAACTCATCCCGTCTCCAGCCTAGGGTTAGGTAGGGGAAGAAAAGGAGAGCAATCTAAAGAAGAGAACTCCGGGCACAGGCTGTTTCATTTGTCAATTGTATAAGTAGAGTATCAATAAACTAAATTCTCTGGGAATATAATAAGATATGTGTGAAAAGAAGAAAGTAAACCTAATAAGAACAAGGAGGCTAATGACTACAACTCGAGAGTGCAAATTGTTCAACTAACAGATAAAAGGTCTGAGCAACACGAATGTATGTACACACCATCATAAAATTTATATTGAGTTAAAGGAGCATTGAGAATCCAAACCGGTCGGAAAAAGAAAAAGTTGGAGGATGAAAGAAAGGGGAAAGTAATGGTTAAGATTAGGCAAGGTAAAAAAAGAGGTTATGATTAGGATAAAGTAAAAGAGGGGAAGAAGATAAGAAAAAAGGGAAAAAAAGGAAATGGTTGAGGTGAGACAAATTAGCAGCTCAGGTTATGGTTAGGTCAGAGGGATAGGATAAAAAGGGACAAGGGATGGTTGAAATTATATAAAGTTAGGTTAAGGTTATGGTAAGGGAAGGGAAAGGAAATGAGATAAAACAGGAAAACCAGCACAGGTGGAGTGGATAGTCTGGAACATAAAGCAGAGAGGTTAAGGAGAGGCCCGCGCTCGAAGTCAAACAATAAAAAATCATACTCCACGGAGTAAAGAAAGATAAATAAATGTTTTAATAAATATATGCAATAAATAAGGAAAAATTGAGAAATAATACGGCGGCGTGCTCCTCCTCAGAAACCCCCGGAAGGACCAAAAAGGTCACCCTCAGCTGTGGTATCCTGTATGACTTAGGAAAGAAAAGGGGAGGGGGGAGACTCTGTGTGAGACCTGGGGAGATCAAGCCAAAGGCCTGAGATTGGACAAAACGAGGACAAAAGAAAACAAGTAAGTGCTTAAGGTCAAATAAAGTGCTAACAAGATACATAAAGTAGAATAAGTGCTCAAAGGTGTAATAAAAACTTATAAAGAATTACAAAAAAACCACACAACAACCAATAAGTGCCTTCAAAAGCAATCAAAACACCTCTAAAGAAAGAATAAGTGCCAAAATATAAATGAAATCATAGAAGAAAACATAAAAAAAATTTAACACAAGACAAAAACTACAAAAATAGCTCAGAGGCCCAGCTCGTCTCCCAAAAGGTCAAGGCAGGTCATCCACAGTGGACTTAACCCTACAGCAGCAGGAGAAAAGAAGAAAACCAGGAATGGATTCTAGATATTTCTAGTATTTCTCATTCAAACCCAAAGGTACAATAGAAGCCAATAGAGAGATATAAATGCTCTCTTTGCGTTTACGTTGTAATTTGCTCCACAGGTTGTTTGCTTCTAGGCCCGTATATTTAAGATGGTGGATGCCGTGAGTAATAAAATGTATATACAACTGATTTAATTTACAGGAATTCCTAATGTGGTACAGGTGCTCTGCTATGCGTAGTTTCAACATCCTGCCCGTCTCCCCAATATATACTTTGCCACAATGTTGACATTGAATGGCATATATAACATTTTTCTCACTCGGGGCAATTTTGCGTGGTATCGGCAGACCTTTACCTGAAGGTTTATTAAACAAAAACGGGATAGACGAAAGCCAAAAGGGGTCGTTAACAGGGCGTTTCTTGTCGAGTGCGGTATGAACTAATATATCTTTAAGGTTCCTGTTGCGTCTGTACGCCGTGATGGTTTTCAAATTGTTAAGAGGAATGCAGTTACGTTGGGCATGCATAAAGTTGGTCTTCACCGAGGAAGTAAAACGATGCAGATGATGAGAGAAAGTCACCACCATAGGAACCAGCGGGGGGCTATCCATCCTCCTCCCGAAGCCCGTTAAGCTGTTAAAGGTATGTTTAACTACGGCTTTGATTTCCCGCAGGAATCTGTGAGAGTAACCTCTCGGAGTGAGCGCCTGGAATAAGGTATTGGTAGCTTCCTCCACATCATCGGGGTAAGTACAAATACGGTGAAAACGGATTAACTGTGATTTGATAAGACCTCTGAAAGTGTGTTTAGGGTGGAAGCTCTTTTTATGTAATAAAGCGTGTCTATCTGTGGGTTTAAAATAGACTTTAGTCGCTATGCTTTTAGCTTTGCTAGCATAGGAAGGCACAAAGAAAACCACTGTATCCAAGGGTTAGGGTTAGGGGTTAGGGTTAGGGTTAGGGGGGGGTTAGGGTTAGGGTTAGGGTTAGGGTTATAGGGATGAAAACCACCGGAGTCACCCCCTGACAAGAATGTATTTGTTAATAACTTTTGATAGGAATGTCGTAGAGACTTGAAACCAAGTTCTACCCCTCCATGACTCGGCATGGGCTTTCCAACGGTGCCATCCCCGAGTCTGTACGAGCTTCCGTTTCGGAGCTACGTCACTTCCGGTTTCGATTTTCCGTATATTGGGAACGGAAGGTCGTAGAGACTCGGGACCAAGACTGGCGTCTTCAGCGCCCTCACAAACCATCTGACAGATCTTGTTTCCAAATTTCTAGCACCTTCGGTTCCGGAGTTATGAGCGTTAGAAGTTTCCCATTCAAGTCAATGGGAAGTGGTGAAATCCGCCTAAGTGTTTTTGAAAAAACGTTCCCCAGAACATGCTTAGGAGCACGTTTCAGGCCATTTGGAGTCTATATATACCTATAAGAAAAATAGAAATTTTCTTGAAATTTAGTGATTTTTTTCCAAGTGTAACCCTAACAAAATTGTTTTTCCAGAAATTGTTCAGGAGCACGTTTCAAGCCATTCTGAGTGGATTGGAAATAACCTCTTAACTGTTTTTCTTTTTCTTTCCACATGTCAGGTAAGTATTAACCTTGTTTTCCTTTTCAGGTGGTAAGTATAATTGTTTTTAGGTGAGCATGAATTAGGTTTTGTACTTGTTTTTAACCCTATGAATGTCAATGAAGTGTTCCAATTGTGTTTTAAATAAATTGTTTTGAACCCATTTGCCTTTGACTCCAATTATTTATGTTTATAAACCCTTCGTCCGTTAGGGTTAGGGTTAGGGGTTAGGTAAAGGGAATATATCTCGATGACTCTCCCCGGGTTAGGGTTAGGGTTAGGAGACCTCCATTCAATGTGAATACAAAGTGGAAGCGATTTTCGATTTACATTCAAATAGGTGAGAATCTGGGTGCTGAAAAAGTTGCACCGGAGGGGGCGCCATTGGACAGGCTATGAGAGGGCTTTGAATGGAGGTGCATTGAAAGCGGTGGCAGGCGGTTTTTGGAAGGGATTCCCGGGTACTGGCGGGTGAATGCGCGCGGATGGGGTTTTGGAAGGGATTGCAGCGGGCGCTGTTCGGTGGGCGCGCGGGCTAGGGGGCGCCGCTCGGCGGGGTCCGAGAGCCGGGGGAGAGGTGTGATGTGCAGGTGGAGGTGAGATGAGAGGTGTGATGTGCAGGTGGGGATGAGATGAGAGGTGTGATGTGCAGGTGGAGGTGAGATGAGAGGTGTGATGTGCAGGTGGGGATGAGATGAGAGGTGTGATGTGCAGGTGGAGGTGAGATGAGGGATGTGAGGAGAGGTGTGATGTGCAGGTGGAGGTGAGATGAGGGATGTGAGGAGAGGTGTGATGTGCAGGTGGAGATGACATGAGGGATGTGAGGAGAGGTGTTATGTGAAGGTGGAGATGAGATGAGAGGTGTGAGGAGAGGTGTGATGTGCAGGTGGAGGTGAGATGAGAGGTGTGAGGAGAGGTGTGATGTGCAGGTGGAGGTGAGATGAGGGATGTGAGGAGAGGTGTGATGTGCAGGTGGAGGTCAGATGAGAGGTGTGAGGAGAGGTGTGATGTGCAGGTGGAGGTGAGATGAGAGGTGTGATGTGCAGGTGGAGATGAGATGAGGGATGGGAGGGGAGGTGTGATGTGCAGGTGGAGGTGAGATGAGAGGTGTGATGTGCAGGTGGGGATGAGATGAGAGGTGTGAGGAGAGGTGTGATGTGCAGGTGGAGATGAGATGAGAGGTGTGAGGAGAGGTGTGATGTGCAGGTGAAGGTGAGATGAGAGGTGTGAGGAGAGGTGTGATGTGCAGGTGGAGATGAGAAGAGAGGTGTGATGTGCAGGTGGAGATGACATGAGGGATGTGAGGAGAGGTGTGATGTGCAGGTGGAGGTGAGATGAGAGGTGTGATGTGCAGGTGGAGATGACCTGAGGGATGTGAGGGGGGTGGGCGGCCCGCCATAGGAGTGTCCCCCTGAAGCCTTAGAAAGGCAGAACAGGGGGCTCATTACAGGTGTGATGTGCAGGTGGAGATGAGATGAGGGATGTGAGGAGAGGTGTGATAACCCTAACCCTAAAATACATGTAAACTGATAGGATTGTGGAAGGCCACCATATTTCAACCATTTACCATTGATTTTGACCTTTGACCTCAAACGACCCCAAACGACCCCAAACGACCCCAAACGACCCCAAGCGATGAAGGCAGACGGCAACACGCTGTGGCTTCCGCCGATGCTGTGTTAGACTGGAATCCGAGTAGTTTCAGGCCTTCAGCATCGGTTCGCCCGAGCTCTCTCCCAGCTGCTCAGCAGACTGCAGAAAAGCCTTTCTGAGGCCAAGCAGCAAAGGGTGGGGGATGGGCAGAAAAGTGAAAGATTTAATCTCACCTGAGAGCGGCGAGCCAGGCGTCTACGGAAAGGCAGGGTCAAGGGGAGCGTCGTCCTGTCAGAACCGAGTCTCTAGGCCGCTCCCCGGCCGAGCTAGGGGGCGCCAAAGTGTGAAAATCCCGGCCTCTTACGGGGCCGTAGCTCGGCCGGGGAAGGGCGCAGAGAGGCGCGGGGTACGGTGGCGGAGAGGTCCGGAGGGGGTCTGTCACATATCCGAAGCCTGAGCCGCTAGGACGCTTGGGGGTGCGGGGGGTTAGACTTAGGGCAGCTTCCAGAATATGGACAGTGCATTCCATATTCTCGCTAGTTGCATCTTCCAAATTATGGACAGTCGCAACTTGTCGGACATGCGTCTTTTGGAAGCATTCCATATTCTCGCTATCCGTAATTTGGAAGGGGTTAGATTTGGGGCAGCTTCCAGATTATGGACAGTCGGAACTTGGAAGTGCGCCTTTTGGAAGCGTTCCATATTCTCGCCTATTAGTGCACAAACCGGAAGCAGTCTTCCGAGTTCCCGCCTTTTACCAAAGGTCAGCAGTAGAACTTCCTGTGAGAAGAAGCACGGCGGCTGCATTCAGAGAGAGCGCGGCCCTCGACGGCATCGTCAACGGTCCGGAGCGACTATAAGTCGTAGGTGAGTGAACGTCGGTACCCAGAACACCGCAAAGTCCTGCGAAGTAGTTAGCAGTAGTAGGTTGCGCCTACTTGTGTGGTTTTGACTTGTTTTTTCGCCAGCGGTCGAAACGATGCTAACTAGCGGGCTAATGCTAGCGCAATAGATAGGAATTTGGAAGCAGATCGCCTGCTTCCACATTCTCACCTATTCCCACTCATTTTTCATTTCTCTCCCCAGGAAGCGTTTGTCATCCATCTGTCGGATGCCGCCATGGAAAGGCTCGTAGTCCGACTCGTCGTCCTGGCACTGACAGCTAGAGCAATGGAGATCAAGACCAGCACCGGCAAGATTTTGGAGAAGGCCGAGGGCGAGAAGGTGAAGTTGGCCTGCTTCTTCACCCCCGGCCCGGAGGACGCAGGAAAATTGGAGATCGAATGGAGCGTGAAGTCCATACGCCACCCGCTGGAAAAGGCCGAGTTCCTGCTGTATACGGCCGGGCATATCTACGACAGCCTCTACGAGCCTCTTAAGGGCAGAGTCTACTTTGACGCCGAGGACCCCGCGAAAGGAGATGCTGCCGTTAACCTTTTGCTGCTGACTACCAAAGACACGGGCATTTACTACTGCCAGGTGAAGAAGGTTCCGGGCATCAGGAGCGTCTATACGGTCCTCAGAGTGCTCAAGCCGCCGTCGAAGCCCAGGTGCGATTACACGGAGAGGGGCCGAACCAAAGTGCTGCGTTGCGGGTCCCAGGAAGGTGCGGCACCCATCAATTACCACTGGTCACGACATCCGCCCTGGGAGCTGATGCCCAACTCGGCGGTGATGGACAAAGTGGCGGGCACGCTCACCGTCCCCAACGCCACGGAGCGCGACCACGGGACATACATATGCACCGCGACGAATCGCGTCGGGATGGAGGAGTGCCTCCTGGATCTGAACCTAACGCGTCCTCCGTCAGCGGCAGAGATCGCAGGAGCCGCGGCGGGGGGCCTGGTCGCGCTCGCGCTTGCCGCTTCCATCTTGTGCCTCACCGTACGGCACTTTCGGCGGCGGCATCCGGAGTCAGAGACCTCCAATGAGGTCGCGGAGGACGCGAGTCCCCCGACGCGCCGCAAGACCGGCCGCACGTTGGACAGTTTAAGACAATCCTGATGTCAATGTGATGTGATGTGATGTGATGTGATGTCAGGGCCTGTGTTGGTTGTTGACCTGTTGTTGACCTGTTGTGATGGAATAAAGTTCACTTGGAAACAAGAACAGTGCTCTTGGCTGGTTGTGTGTGATTTGGAAGGGGTTAGATTTGGGGCAGCTTCCAGATTACGGAACATTCCACATTCCACATTCCCGCCAGTGGGATATGGGGCAGCTTCCAGATTATGGATGATTCCACATTCCACATTCCACATTCTCGCTAGTGAAAAGGTTAGACTTGGGGCAGCTTCCAGATTATGGATGATTCCACCTTCCACATTCCCGCCAGTGTATTTGTATACTAATAGGCGAGAATATGGAATGCTTCCAAAAAACGCACTTCCAAGTTCCCACTGTCCATAATCTGGAAGCTGCCCCATATCCCACTGGCGGGAATGTGGAAGGTGGAATCATCCATAATCTGGAAGCTGCCCCAAGTCTAACCTTTTCACTAGCGAGAATGTGGAATGTGGAATCATCCATAATCTGGAAGCTGCCCCATATCCCACTGATGAAGTAGGGACTTTGGAAGCCTTCCATATTCTCGCTATTTGTCCGTAATTTGGAAGGGGTTAGATTTGGGGCAGCTTCCAGATTATGGACAGTGGGAACTTGGAAGTGCGTTTTTTGGAAGGATTCCATATTCTCACCTGTTACTATTCAAATTTGAATTAACATGAACGGTGCGAATGTGGAATCTTCCACATTGCTTCTATTAAGCCATTGTCTCCCGCCCACCACATGACACTTCCTCTGTGAACAGGAAGTTTGCTGCAGACGGTGGACTGAGGAGGCAGGTGAAAGTCTGGAGCTCGCTGGTGTCGTATTTTGGTGAATAGACAGGTAAGTGGCCATTTGTGTTGTAGAAATTGGTGTATTTTTGTAGTAGTGTTATGTAGTGTGCCTATTGACGCAGGTTGTGTTTTTTGCCTGTTAGGTAGCGTTATGAAGGTTGTTTTCCGAGCATTTTGCAATTTAGCTAGCGAGCTAATGCTAGTGCAATAGATAGGAATTTGGAAGCGCATGGTCTCCTTCCACATTTTGGACAGTGTGTGCTTCCACATTGTGGACAGTCTTTTGTTTTTCAGGGACGAGGTCGCCTGTATTCTTTCTATTCTGACGGAGATGGTAAGTATACCCCAGCGTTACTATTAATTTGTTTTAGAAGACACATGCTGCTTAGTTGTCTGATTGTTTTCCATCCTTTGCATGCAGCCTCCACCAACAAAGCTGTGCGCGCTGTGCTACCGCAGCTATACGAGGCTTAAGCAACACCTTGAGTCTGCTCACACGGTTCCCAACAGTACGGAGTTTGGGCTCCTTCTGAAATATGGGAATGCACGGTAAGATGGCATGTCACTTGGAAACATTCCATATTCTCGCTATTTGTCCGTAATTTGGAAGCATTCCATATTCTCGCTATTTGTCCGTAATTTGGAAGGGGTTAGATTTGGGGCAGCTTCCAGATTATGGACAGTGGGAATTTGGAAGCCTTCCATATTTTCGCTATTTGTCCGTAATTTGGAAGCCTTCCATATTCTCGCTTGTTTGCATGTAATGTGGAAGCGGGAGTTGAAATGTGGAAGCCTTCCACATTCTCGCTTGTTTGCATGTAATTTGGAAGCCTTCCACATTCTCGCTTGTTTGCATGTAATTTGGAAGGGGTTAGATTTGGGGCAGCTTCCAGATTACGGAACATTCCACCTTCCACATTCCCGCCAGTGGGATATGGGGCAGCTTCCAGATTATGGATGATTCCACCTTCCACATTCCCGCCAGTGGGATATGGGGCAGCTTCCAGATTATGGACAGTTGGAACTTGGAAGTGCGTTTTTTGGAAGCATTCCATATTCTCGCCTATTAGTATACAAATTGGAAGCGGGAGTTGAAATGTGGAAGCCTTCCACATTCTCGCTTGTTTGCATGTAATTTGGAAGCCTTCCACATTCTCGCTTGTTTGCATGTAATTTGGAAGCCTTCCACATTCTCGCTTGTTTGCATGTAATGTGGAAGCCTTCCACATTCTCGCTTGTTTGCATGTAATGTGGAAGCCTTCCACATTCTCGCTTGTTTGCATGTAATGTGGAAGCCTTCCACATTCTCGCTTGTTTGCATGTAATGTGGAAGCCTTCCATATTCTCGCCTATTAGCATACAAATTGGATGTTTGGGAATAATGACCTTTTTGCCTTTGCTGCAGAACAACAGATCCATTGGACTGCCCCATCTGTATGAAGGAAAAGCTGGTGCGCCTTGACAAGCATCTCCTGGACGCGCACAAAATCTCATCTCCCGCTGTAAGTGTATGCGTATGGTTGGTCTGGGTGGGCGCCTGTGCCAACAGGTGAAAGCTCTTACGAGGTGAAGAGCAGCCAATTGACATCTGACCATTTTTAACAGGAACGAGAACCTCTACAGACGCAGGCGAAGAGGGTGGCTGTCGCGAAGGAATTTGCCAAGCTTCGCTCCATCGGTCCCTACCTGCCCATGGTCTCCACACTTGGGACTCTCAGCGAGCCAGGTAAGGCCTGTCTGCCTTCCCTCCCGGGTGGGGTACAGGGTGACGGCAGTGTCCCAAAATCATGCGTGTGCTTTTCTTGTTTTGTTCTCCAGAGGACAATGGACCAATGGATCTCTGCGTGTCCCCGAGGACTTTGAGTCCCACCCCCACAGACATTAGCAAAAACTCTGTGTTGAGTGCACTGTCCCTGCTCATCAAGGATGGCGAGATGCCTCCAGATGCCCCCGACTCTTCTGGACAGCTGGTCCCTCCCCCAACTCCCAAAAAGAGAACACCGCGAGCTCACTCTGCTCCCGCTGCCCAAAGCAACGGTGGCAAGGAGGCGGAGGCGGAGGCGGAGGCGGAGGAGGAGGAGGAGGAGGAGGAGGCGGAGGCGGAGGCGGAGGAGGAAGAGGCGGAGGCGGTGCCGGCAGAGTGGACGATGTTGGAGGAGGTGGCAGCAGAGTGGGCGGTGGAGGAGGAGGAGGAGCAGGAGGGAGAGGTAGAGACGCTGGAGGGGGATGAGGAGGAGCGGTGGTCTACTTTTCAACTCCAGCAGACTGATGAGAACAGCAATGAGCGGCCCTGCAGGTGCGCTAAAATCCTCAGTCGGTTGGCAGCACTGGAACGTGAAGTGGCAATGGCCAAGAAGGAAGCGGCAGCAGCCATGGCGGCCGCCATGGCATGCAGGGCAGGGGCAGCCTCGGCGGCGGTGGCATCGGTGGCGGAAGAGTCGCCTGCGGAATCAGGGGGGCAGCATCGCACTCCCGTGCAGAAGTGTCTGCAGATGACGCCCAAATCGGCCCAAAAGGGAGAGCAATTGCACAAGTTTCCCAGGAAAGGGACTCTGTGCGGTAGGTGGTGTGTTTGTTTGTTTGTTTGTTTGTTTGTTTGTTTTGGTGGGGTGGGGTTAGACTTGGGGCAGCTTCCAGATTATGGACAGTCCGGATATGAATGTCCGTAATCTGGAAGCATTCCATTTTCTCGCTAGTTGTCCATAACTTGGAAGAGGTTAGACTTGGGGCAGCTTCCAGATTATGGATGATTCCACATTCCACATTCCCGCCAGTGGGAAAGGTTAGACTTGGGGTAGCTTCCAGATTATGGACAGTCTGGATTTGGAAGTGCACCTTTTGGAAGCATTCCATTTTCTCGCTAGTTGTCCATAACTTGGAAGAGGTTAGACTTGGGGCAGCTTCCAGATTATGGATGATTCCACATTCCCGCCAGTGGGAAAGGTTAGACTTGGGGTAGCTTCCAGATTATGGACAGTCTGGATTTGGAAGTGCACCTTTTGGAAGCATTCCATATTCTCGCCAGTTGTCCATAATTTGGAAGGGGTTAGACTTGGGGCAGCTTCCAGATTATGGACAGTTTGGATTTGGAAGTGCACCTTTTGGAAGCGTTCCATATTCTCGCCTATTAGTATACAAATTGGAAGTGCATGATTTGGATGATTACATGATTTGTTGTTTTTGTTTGGTTTTTGTCCCCTCCCACTGTAGAACGGGTCATCGACGACTACAGGACATTTAAGCTGGGGTCACGGACGGGTCGGAAAGACGTCGACAATGCAAAGCAGGTTGCCAGTCACTGTGTCCGCTTTTGCGCTTACATGGTGGGCGGAATGCCTGAAAGTTCGACTAGGGATGACTTGCGTTTTTTAGCCCGCATGGACAAGCTGAGGAAGTAAGTTTGTATGGGTTCCTCCTCCTTTGCAAGGTGTCACTGCTCTCTGTCTCTCTCTCTCTCTCTCTTTCACCGCTCACCATGTGCCTCCCTGCCTCTTCCCGCAGCTATCCAACTTACTTGAAGAATAAGGGCTATATGCCCACCACCGTCAAAAACATGTTGATCAATGTGGTCAACTTGTATAGACACGTGGAGCACGCCTTCCTGAAGCAGAGTAAGCTCAAGAGAGAGGACATCGGCAGGGTCCTGTACGAGCTTAAGAGTCTCCAGTCAGAGATCCACAGGGATGTGGTGATTCGCCAGCAGAAGGTCAAGTTGACAAAGACTAGTGAGTTATGTTTTCATTTTTTTGGGACCTTCAAAATTCCTTTCAAAACCAAAGAACCGTACCACTTTTGGCAGGGGCTAATCCTCCTCCTGTCTCCGCAGTCACCCAGCTGGACTCAGAGCAAGAGCTTAGTTTCCTAAGCACTGCCAAGAAAAGAATCCAGCAGCTGCTGGGTAAGTGGACCTCAGCGGCAGTGCACATGTTTTGAACCTACCTTTTTGCTGATGTTTTGTGTGTGTGTGTGTGTGTGAGCGTTTGTAGATGTCTTGGCCAGTGACAAATTTACAGACAGTGACCATTCCATGTTGATGGGCTACCTGATGGGTTATCTCTGCATAATCAGCGGCCACAGATCGGTGGTGCTCACAAGCATGCTTAAGGAGCATGTGGCTAATGCGGACGTCTGGATGGATGGCAGTCGATACCAGGTCCTGGTGAGTAGTGTGAGGGGGGGGGATCCATCCCTCCACATTCCCGCCAGTGGGAGAGGTTAGACTTGGTGCAGCTTCCAGATTATGGAACATTCCACATTCCCGCCAGTGGGAGAGGTTAGACTTGGGGCAGCTTCCAGATTATGGAACATTCCACATTCCACATTCCCGCCAGTGGGAGAGGTTAGACTTGGGGAAGCTTCCAGATTATGGACAGTCCGGACTTGGAAGTCCATATTTTGGAAGCATTCCAAATTGTAGGCAATTAGTATACAAATCGGGAGGTCTTTGACAGCGGATCCTTTCTGCCTTCCTTCCTTCCTTCTCACAGGTGAATGAGCACAAGACTGCCAAGACCTTCGGCCAGGCATCGCTGGTGCTCAACGCCAAAGAGTTTAGTTGGCTGAAGAGGCTCTATGATGGCTACTGCTGTACCAAGGGAAAGACCAGCAAAAACATTTTTCACACGTACCTCGGGCGCAGCATCAGCAAGCCGACAAACTTTCTCCACGTGGCCTGGAAGGACGCAGGGCTCCAGGGGCCGATCAGTTTTAATATGATCCGCAGCAGCGTCTCCACTCAGGCCGAGAGGCACCTGTCTGAGACGGAGAGGAGAAAGGTTGCCCTCTCAATGTGCCATGACCCATCAACAGCAGCAAAGTTTTATGTCTCCCTTCCGACCAAGGACGTGGCTTACCAGAACAGAAAACTTCGCATGAAAGCCCTGTTAAAGGAGAGACATAAAGCCAGAGCCAAGCCCAAGCCCCTGGAGGAAGAGTCCTCCTATTCCCTCTCCTCTGAAGACAGCGAGGATGAAGAGGAGCCTGTCTATGATGACAGGCCGGACTCCACCTCGCTGTCTTCAGAGGAGGAGGTAATGGTAAACAGTCGACGGAAGAAGAGGCTCTTCTCCCCCTCGGCTGCCAAACGAAAACGAATTCAGGTGACTATTGAAAGGCTGGATCCCCTCATAACCCAACAATATGAGGATAAATGGAGCTTTACCCTCAACATGCCACAGAATGCTTCTTCTCAGCCGGGGACCACCGAGGGAACTCCGAGTGGCGGTGCGCCGGACGGTGTGCCGGACGGTGTGCCGGACGGTGCGCTCTCTTCAGCTGCTGCTGGGCCCGCTTCTCCGCCCTGTTCTGAGCCAGCTGCTGCTGGGCCCGCTTCTCCGCCCTGTTCTGAGCCAGCTGCTGCTGGGCCCGCTTCTCCGCCCTGTTCTGAGCCAGCTGCTGCTGGGCCCGCTTCTCTGCCCGCTTCTCCGCCCTCCTCCCTGTTCCAACCGCAGATCTCAAGCACAAGAGTTGAGGATGAGTCCATCCAGCTGTTCTGCTCACTTGACCTCTTTGGGGAACACAGTAATTAAGGGTTTGGTTGCCATGGCTACTTTGGTTAGTTAAACTATTTTGTTAGTTAAATTATTTTTGTTTTGTACATTATGTAAAAAATATATTATTTATTTTTAGTTAATCATGTACAGCACCTATGTGTAATTTCTGTTTGTTTTGGGTCAAGAAGAGGCCTGTTCTTCTTCTGTTCTGTTCTGTTAAAAAAATTAAAAACATTTTTTGTTAAAGGCATGAATGTGTTGGCTCCAGTTGTTGTTGCTCTGGGAGGGGGGGCAGCTTCCAGATTATGGAACATTCCACATTCCACATTCTCGCCAGTGAAAAGGTTAGACTTGGGTCAGCTTCCAGATTATGGATGATTCCACATTCCACATTCTCGCTAGTGAAAAGGTTAGACTTGGGGCAGCTTCCAGATTATGGATGATTCCACCTTCCACAGAATGTGGAAGGCTTCCAAATTACATGCAAACAAGCGAGAATGTGGAAGGCTTCCACATTACATGCAAACAAGCGAGAATGTGGAAGGCTTCCACATTACATGCAAACAAGCGAGAATGTGGAAGGCTTCCACATTACATGCAAACAAGCGAGAATATGGAAGGCTTCCAAATTATGGACAAATAGCGAGAATATGGAAGGCTTCCAAATTACGGACAAATAGCGAGAATATGGAAGGCTTCCAAATTCCCGCTGTCCATAATCTGGAAGCTGCCCCAAATCTAACCCCTTCCAAATTACGGACAAATAGCGAGAATATGGAAGGCTTCCAAAGTCCCTACTTCATCATTTGGAAGTATCGAGTTTCTGGAAACTGCATTTAAATTCCCTTCCCTTTCCCCGCATTCAAGAGGACAAGTCACATACCTTTTACAAAAATTTTTATTTGCCATTGTCATCAACACAGGCCTTGAGCTTGGTCCTTATCCCTATGTTAACCAAAAAATATGGGCAAGCATAAACAGCCATACAGGTACACACAAGAGCGAAACATGGCTCCTTCAGAGCCTTCCCTGTGCTTGGTGCCTAAATGTTTCTCCCCACTTGGGACAAATTGTTATCACTGAACCTAAAGTGAAAGTACATGACATGCTGTACAATAAATCAAGTGTCGTAAGGCAGGATCCAACAGTGGCAACGAACTGGCTCCAACAGGATGGAATGTACAGGGGTTATTTCTCAGCTGGATTTTTTTCTGCCCCCACCTCCTTGTTGGACTTCTGCAAGGCCTTCTTAGCCTCACTTCCAATTGGCTGGGAAGAAGCCAAAGACAGCTCGGCTTCATCAGTGGGAGTCGGGCTCATGGGGCGCAGCGGAGTGGGGCGCAGCGGAGTGGGATCGGTGACAGAGTACTCAGGTGGACCATCGGCTCCCTCTGTAGGGCCGGAAGGTTGTTGTTGGTCCGACTGGGTGGGAGCAGTGTAAAGAGAAGAGAGGTGTCAAAACATGAAAAGCTGCATCAAACTTGAGTACAAAGAATTTGGTCATCTGTGTCCACTTACCATCTCACGTCAAAACTAGTCACGATTAGATGTGCTTCCTGGGGGGGAAAAAATGAATGGGATTAGGTGTGAATGTGGAAGCACGCAATCTGCTTCCAAATTCCTATCTATTGCACTAGCATTAGCCCCCTAGTTAGCATCGTTTCAAACGCTGGCAAAAGTCAAAGCAAAACAAATATCTACACCACATATTTAGTGTCCAAAGGGGACAGGGTGACTAACACATGTAGGGGTGACCCATGTTGACGTACCTGCACCGTCTTTCTATGCGCTGAGGAGGAGCGTGTCGTGTGTGCGTCTGCCTAGCTCGTATTTTCCTGCTGAATAGGCTGACTTCCTGTTGACACAGGAAGTTAAAAACTTGACCTCCGGCAACAGGTGAGAATGTGGAAGATTCCACATTTCAACTCCCGCTTCCAATTTGTATACTAATAGGCGAGAATATGGAATGCTTCCAAAAAACGCACTTCCAAGTTCCAACTGTCCATAATCTGGAAGCTGCCCCATATCCCACTGGCGGGAATGTGGAATGTGGAATGATCCATAATCTGGAAGCTGCCCCAAGTCTAACCTTTTCACTAGCGAGAATGTGGAATGTGGAATCATCCATAATCTGGGTTAGGGTTAGGGTTAGGGTTGGGGGGGTTAGGGTTAGGGTTAGGGGCGGGGAACTGATCCCGTCTCCAGCCTCTGGAGACTGGGAAATCATCCCGTCTCCGAAAGGAAACGGGGGCTGCTCTCTCCGTCCACCCTCCTCTCTCAGCCTGATACGGTTGGCGCGCCGGCCGGCGTCGACCACCCCGTTGGACCAGGGTCCAGTCATCATTGAGTTCACTCATCAGGTGAGTGTCCAATAATTGTTTTTTAGAAAAAAAATAATAAAATAAAAATCTATTTTAATATTAAACAAATAAGGAAGGTGTGTCGCCAACGTTTCGACCCTCTCCGGGTCTTCTTCAGGCCAATGACACACAAATAACTAATACTTTTTCTCTATTTTCTCGGACAGCTGGAAAACATGTGCTCAGCTCGGAGTTCAGGTGAGTAATGAGCTCCTGCTGAAGCTCTTCCCTTTTTATACCCTCTGTTTGTCTTGTATAATTTTTTAGTTAAGCTTAACTGTGAATTGTTTTTTAGGTCTAAAGAAGGTAAGTATATTATAAATTGGTTTTTTTTAAGGTAAGTATATTTATATTTATGAATTGTTGTAATTAATTAAAGGTAAGTATTTAATATTAATTGTTATAATTTATTTAAGGTAAGTATTGTTTAAATTGTTGTATATTTTTGTGGCAAATATAAATTCCCTTGTCAACCATTCCCCTATGTGTTTAAAATTTTAAAACTATGTATAATAAGTAGGATTATTAATTGTAGTAAAGAAATTATATTTATTGTATTTATTAATTATGTTTTTAATATTATGAATTAATGTATTAATTAATCCCTTACATCTTATAGGAATTGGGAAAGAGGAGTGGTTAGGGTTAGGGAAGGGGAAGTGGTTAGGGTTAGGGAAGGGGGAAAGGGTTAGGGTTGGGGAAAGGGAAGTGGTTAGGGTTAGGGAAGGGGTTAGGGTTAGGGTTAGGGAAAGAGAAGTGGTTAGGGGAGGGGGAAAAATCCTGTCTCCTGTCGGAGGAGGAGAATCTATCACGTCCCCATCTCGGGGCTGGGACTTCATCCCTCCTCCAGTCAGAAACTGGTGGGGCTCTCTCCGTCCACCCATCTCTTTCGTCCTCATCCGGGTAGCGCGCCGGCCGGCGTCGCCCATCCCTCCGGACCAGGCTCCAGTCGTCCCGGTGCTCCGCCATCCGGCTCTCTGAGCACCTCGTTTTAGTTTCTTTTCTAAATTAGTTTCTTTTCTATAAAAATAACAAACCAAAAAAAATACACAAATATAGTTTTATAAGAAATTGATTTTTTAAATTAAAATAAACAACAAAGGAAGGTGTGTCCTGGGCGGCAACGTTTCGACCGTTGACGCGGTCTTCCTCAGGCCTCTCTGACACACAAAAAACTATAACTGTAGGTCTGGCTGGCAAGTGATGCGTCCTGTGCAATAACCCAGTGAGCAACTGAGCTCTCCTGTGGTGCTCCTCCTTTATATAGGCTCTGTTTGCTTCAGTTAAAATTTGGTGTTTCTAATTCAATTCGGTAATGTACTTTTTTTGCACTTAGTTTTTCCTCTCTGTGCCACTCCCTAATTAACCTATCCTCAAATAAATTATATTTATGTGTTCCCCCAAATGTCCCCTACCCATCCATGGAATCATATTTATGAAATTATTAATTTTAATATTTATGTTTTTGCCCACTATATATATGAATTAAAATGTTTTAACCACTACTAATGTGTTCTCCCAATTGTCCTCTAATCATCCATGGAGTTATATTAATTTAATTTATAATTTTTAATAATTTTAAATAATTTCAATATTAATCATAAATTATACTTTTGCCCACTACTAACATGAATTAGAATTTTTTAACCATCATATATTTATTCTCCCCCATACCCTGTCCCTATCCCTAATGTTATATTTACTGTATGTATTACATTTATTTTTTAATTAAGAATAATTAAGTATTTATAATTAAGTATTTATAATTGTATCCCAAATACCCATAAATTGGTCCCTGTTTGGGCTAGGGTTTGGAAAAGGGGAGGGATAAGAAGGGGGAGTGGTTAGGGTTAGGGAAAGGGAAGGGTTAGGGTTAGGGAAAGGGAAGGGTTAGAGCATGGAGGGTAGGGTTAGGAAAGGGGGTTAGGGTTAGGGTTAGGGTTAGGTGTGGGGAAAAAACTGGAACTGAGTCCAGGAAATGCACGCTCCATCCACATGGATTGACCCATCCCCTGATCCCTCTTGCTCTTGTGCAACTAACAAACAACTAAAAGCGCTCTTGCGAGGATATTTCCCATAAAATAAAAATAAAACTCCTAAGTTGGACTTATATTAAACTCTTTTTGGTTTTTTGGTTTTTCTATTTTTATATATTTTCTCTTTTTTGAGTTTTGGCTTTTAATGTTTCTGATATCATTTCTCTTGTGTGCCTGCAGGGGGCTACGTTTCGACCACGAATTGGGTCTTCTTCAGGCCCAGACACACAGGTAAGTGGACTAATTGTGCTTCTTTGAGGAGATGTTGTTCCTTCTGTTGCTTAAGCCAAACTGAGCTTTCTCTTCCCTTCTTCCCCTTTTATACTCTCCCTCTTAACTTTTTTCTTCTTCTTTCCACAGGTCAGGTAAGTATTGTCCTTGTTTTTTCTTTTTCAGGTGGTAAGTATAATTGTTTTTAAGTAACCATGATTTAGGTTTTTTAACTTGTTTTTAACCCTATGAATTGTTAATAAATTGTGCCAATTGTGTTTTTAAATAAATTATGTTTTTAACCCATTTGCCTTTGACTCCAATTATTTATGTGTATAAACCCTTATCCCTTTTTCCTTTTCCTTGTGCCAAATCCAATTTGTTTTAAACCCTTTTTCCAATTAAATATATTTCCCTTATTTATTAATTAAATTAGTTTAAACTGATCCCTTCCTACCCGTCCTCCTGGTGACTCATCCTATAATTAAAAACCAGTACCTCAGTGGGAATTACTTTGCTTATGAGGATCTTCCACTGGAACAATTGGGGTTTGTTTAATTAGGGGTTTGGGGGACAAAGATTAGGGTTAGGAAAACGTCTAGGACCAGAGTAAATTGCCACAATGGGGCTAGGGTTAGGGTTAGGGCTACAAGTAGGGTTGGTTAGGGTTAGGGTTAAGGGCAGGGCTGGGGTTAGGTTAGGGTTAGGGTTAGGGTTAGGGGGTTAGGGGCGGGGAACTGATCCCGTCTCCAACCTCCGGAGACTGGGAAGTCGTCCCGTCTCCGGTAGGAAACGGGAGGTGCTCTCTCCGTCCACCCTCTTCTCTCGTCCTGGTACGGCTGGCGCGCCGGCCGGCGTCGACCACCCCGTTGGACCAGGGTCCAATCGTCCTCAAAATAATCACTCATAAAGGTGAGTGTAAAATAAATTGTTTTTTGAAAAAAATAAAATAAAAATGTTTTAATTATAAACAAACAACTAAGGAAGGTGTGTCCAGCAACGTTTCGACCCTCTCTGGGTCTTCCTCAGGCCAATGACACACAAAAAACTAATTTCCTACTCTTTTTGTTGGATAGCTGGAGAGCGATGTGATCAGCTCGGAGTCCAGGTGAGTTATGAGCTCTTGCTGGAGCTCCTCCCTTTTATACCCTCTGTTTGTCTTGTGAAATTTTAATTCAAGCTTAACTCTGAATTGTTTTTTTTAGGTTTTAAAGGTTAATGGATTTAATACAGGTAAGTATATTATGGATTAGTTTTTAAAGGTAAGTATATTATTAATTGTTGTAATTAATTAAAGGTAAGTATTGTTTTTATTATTGTATATTTTTATGGTAAGTATAAATGTCTTAATCAACCATTCCCCTATGTATTTAAATTTTCTCAACTATATTTATTGAATAGGACTTTTAATGTTAGTAAATAAAATATATTTATTGTATTTATGAATTATTTTTTTATTATTAAAATTAATGTATTTATAGATCCCTTATATCTTATAGGGGTAGGGGAGTGGTTAGGATGAGGGAAAGGGGAGTGGTTAGGGTTAGGAAAGGGAGAGTGGTTAGGGTTAGGGAAGGGAGAGTGGTTAGGGTTAGGGAATGGGGAGTGGTTAGGGTTAGGGTTAGGGAAGGGGGAGTGGTTAGGGTTAGGGAAAGGGAAGTGGTTAGGGTTAAGGAACGGGGAGTGGTTAGGGTTAGGGAAGGGGTTAGGGTTAGGGTTAGGGAAAGAGAAGTGGTTAGGGTTAGGGTTAGGGTTAGGGTTAGGGTTAGGGTTAGGGTTAGGGGGTTAGGGTTAGGGTTAGGGGCGGGGAACTGATCCCGTCTCCAGCCTCTGGAGACTGGGAAATCATCCCGTCTCCGGAAGGAAACGGGGGCTGCTCTCTCCGTCCACCCTCCTCTCTCAGCCTGATACGGTTGGCGCGCCGGCCGGCGTCGACCACCCCGTTGGACCAGGGTCCAGTCATCATTGAATTCACTCATCTGGTGAGTGTCCAATAATTGTTTTTTAGAAAAAAAATAAGAAAATAAAAATCTATTTTAATATTAAACAAATAAGGAAGGTGTGTCGGCAACGTTTCGACCCTCTCTGGGTCTTCCTCAGGCCAATGACACACAAAAAACTAATTTTCTACTCTTTTTAATGGATAGCTGGAGAGCGATGTGATCAGCTCGGAGTCCAGGTGAGTTATGAGCTCTTGCTGGAGCTCCTCCCTTTTATACCCTCTGTTTGTCTTGTGAAATTTTAATTCAAGCTTAACTCTGAATTGGTTTTTTTAGGTTTTAAAGGTTAATGGATTTAATACAGGTAAGTATATTATAGATTAGTTTTTAAAGGTAAGTATATTATTAATTGTTGTAATTAATTTAAGGTAAGTATTGTTTTTATTATTGTATATTTTTATGGTAAGTATAAATGTCTTAATCAACCATTCCCCTATGTATTTAAATTTTCTCAACTATATTTATTGAATAGGACTTTTAATGTTAGTAAATAAAATATATTTATTGTATTTATGAATTATTTTTTTATTATTAAAATTAATGTATTTATAGATCCCTTATATCTTATAGGGGTAGGGGAGTGGTTAGGATGAGGGAAGGGGGAGTGGTTAGGGTTAGGGAAGGGAGAGTGGTTAGGGTTAGGGAAAGGAGAGTGGTTAGGGTTAGGGAAGGGGGAGTGGTTAGGGTTAGGGTTAGGGAAGGGGGAGTGGTTAGGGTTAGGGAAAGGGAAGTGGTTAGGGTTAGGGAAGGGGGAGTGGTTAGGGTTAGGGAAGGGAGAGTGGTTAGGGTTAGGGAAGGGAGAGTGGTTAGGGTTAGGGTTAGGGAAGGGGGAGTGGTTAGGGTTAGGGAAGGGGAAGGGTTAGGGTTAGGGTTAGGGAAAGGGAAGTGGTTAGGGTTAGGGAAGGGGAAGTGGTTAGGGTTAGGGAAAGGGAAGTGGTTAGGGTTAGGGAAGGGGTTAGGGTTAGGGAAAGGGAAGTGGTTAGGGTTAGGGAAGGGGTAAGGGTTAGGGTTAGGGAAAGGGAAGTGGTTAGGGTTAGGGAAGGGGTTAGGGTTAGGGGAAGGGAAGTGGTTAGGGTTAGGGAAGGGGTTAGGGTTAGGGTTAGGGAAAGGGAAGTGGTTAGGGTTAGGGAAGGGGTTAGGGTTAGGGAAAGGGAAGTGGTTAGGGTTAGGTAAGGGAAAGTGGTTAGGGTTAGGGAAAGGGAAGTGGTTAGGGTTAGGGAAGGGGTTAGGGTTAGGGTTAGGGAAAGGGAAGTGGTTAGGGTTAGGGAAGGGGTTAGGGTTAGGGAAAGGGAAGTGGTTAGGGTTAGGGTTAGGGAAGGGGTTAGGGGAAGGGAAGTGGTTAGGGTTAGGGAAGGGAGAGTGGTTAGGGTTAGGCAAGGGGAAGGGAGTGATAAATTGGGTTAAGATTAGGGTGAATGGTTGAAAATCAGAATTCAATTTGGTGTATTTGTCAAATTTAATCCAAATGGTTCTCTTGTACCCAATAGGTAAATCCAATATCGTTCAATCTTTTTTCGCTCAAAGTCTGTCCAATTAGTATTCCCTTGAAGTCCAGCTATCCTTACAGAGTCCAAACCGTGGATCAAAAAATGTTGAACTAATGGTGTTTCCACTTCTCGTCTATTTCTAATATTGTATCGATGTTGATACATACGTGTAGATAATGAGTTTTTAGTCTCCCCCACATATTTAATACCACATTTGGCACAAATTAAAACATAAACACAATTTGTGGATCGGGGACTAAAACTCTGTTGAATCCTAACAATTTTTTTGTCTTTACTGCTACGTATGAACTGTAGTTTTGTAAACTGCGCCTCCAATAATTGGGGCTTCTGAACTTGTAATGACGGCAATTTGGCTCTCACCAAATGATCCCGCAAGTTTTTGTTCCTTCTATAGGCGGAAATGACCCTAGACTCTGGGATAACTCCTGTGTTACTAATATGCTTTTCAAAATTAGATTTAAATTTCCTATTTAAAATGATACTGCTGGTCGAAAAGGAAGTAATTAATGGAATTAGTTTCCCGTCCTCCCTTTCTTTTCTACTCTGGAAGGTTTTAAAACACTGTCTTAAGAACGACCTTGTGTAACCTCTCTCACGCAGAGCTTTGAAAAGAATCAGGACAGCTTCCTTAAAGGTCTCTTCGCGTGTACAGATTTTCTTGAATCTAAGAATTTGAGATTTTACAATACCCCTAAATGTATGTGGTGGATGAAAACTAGTTCTAAAAAGTAAAGCGTGTGTATCAGTTGTTTTAAAGAATACTTTTATATCCAATTTTTGTGTTTCCTGAAAATCTTGTCCTTTATACACTGTAGTGTCCAAAAAATCAATGGATTGTTTGTCAATTTCCGCCTTAAGTTGAATCGAAGGATCATGAGAGTTTAAAATGTTAACAAATTCTTGAAATTCCACTTGGGAACCCGTCCATATACCCCAAATGTCATCTAAATAACGTAAATAGTAAAAGGGTTTCTTGTGGCATTTTTGAAACACCTCTTCCTCCCAATTGGCCATGAAAATATTGGCGTAGGCCGGGGCAAAACGTTTTCCCATAGCCGTACCCTTAACTTGTAAATAATATTCACCATTGAAAACAAAGTCATTTCTAGTTAGATTAATTTCTAACAACTGCAGTAACTCTACATCTGGCCGTTTGGGGTCGGGATATTTAGCAAAACATTTTCTAACTGCCTCTATCCCACTTGGAATATCAATATTTGTGTACAAACTTGCCACATCCATAGAAAAAAAATATGAATTGGGCGGGATCCTTAAACACTTAACTAACTCAATAAAATGATATGTATCCTTGATATAGGCAGGATGTCTATTTGACAGTGGATTCAAATAATAATCCAAGAATTCCGCTGTGTAATACGTCTCGCTACCACAATCGGAGACTATTGGACGTCCAGCGGGCACCTCAAAAGGAACCGTCCAACTCTTCGGATCCTTGTGTATCTTTGGAAGAATATAAAATCTCCTTTCCCTGGGTTGTGAATTCCCTTTTAGATATTTCCTCTGTTTTTCATTAATGAATTTCTTCTTTTTTAATGTCTTTAAAATATCATCAACTAATGGAATAGTATCCAAATAAATTGGTTTATCTAATTTTTTATAGTACACTGTATCCCTCAATTGTCTTTGTACCTCCAATACATATTGCTCCCTACTTAATATAACAACTGTTGCTCCCTTATCAGCAGGCTTAATTACAATATGTTTCGAATTCTGTAAATCTCTAAGTGCCTTAACTTCTTCTACTGTCAAATTACCCTTTTCCCTAATTGGTCTGTAATGTTCATCCAAAAGTAATCTGTCCTCTTCCATTAAATTAATAATTACCTCTGGAATTTTCTCTATTGGAGGTATCCAATTGGAAGCTTCTGTAAAACGAGGTATCTCATTTTGGTTTGAATTCCTAAAATAGGATGCCAATTGGACTTTTCTATGATAAGTCTGTAAATCAAATTGAAGTTGGATTTTTTGATTCCTGCCTATATCTAAAGATGGTATAAATGTTAATCCTTTACTCAAAAGTGTTTGTTGTGGTTCCGAAAGAAAAAAGTCTTTGGCTAGAACTAAAACGTTCTTTGCGGATGAGGACTTTCGTCCCTCAACCCCCTCCCGTATAGAACTCAGAGGGCGGTCAAGTTTAACAGGGTTGACCAATAGTCAAGCATGGCTCTTGCTGTGTCTCCCGTCCAATGGACATTGTCCCTCTCTGTCGCAAAGTACTCCTCTTCTAATTCAGGAATCCCCGGTAAGTTCTTTGCAATGTACTGATTCAGAGTCAACAATGTCTGTTTCTCTTCCTCCGGCAAGGTGTGAGAAAAGTTAATCTGGGGAACCCAAACTTCAGCATAGGGGAACGACTTCCTAGCCGCTCTAACTGCCCCTTGAAGCTGCTTGATGGACGTCTCTCTCGCCTTCTGGCTCCGATGGTTCAGTCCAAACGCCAATACTACTTTCTCTACTGTCGTGACACTCCCTGCTTTAACCATCAAGGCCTCTGCGTGGCGGAAACTGGCTCCCGGATAACTCTCAATCTGCAGATTCGGAATGTCATAAGCAGGAATCCTGGAGAGATTGGAATCCCCTATTATCAGCCATTTCTTATGAACCATGAGGTCCCATTCAGCCATCTTGCGGTCAGAAGTGACATGTCTTGTAACCTTTTGGGGTTGTCTTGATGGGGTGGATGTCCCATTCCAAAAGTCACCAATGGTGTCCACCGGATCAATGGCCTCCTCCAGATCATCTGCTTCCTCTAGATCGCCTGCTTCAAAATGGACCTGGGCTTCCACCGTCTCCCGTCTAGTTCCCTCCTCGGGCCCTCTTTGGATGTCTTTCACATATGCCGAGCCCAACAGGTCTTCCAATTCCTCAACATAGGACCTGTTCGATTTTGGAGAGCTGATCTTCTTCTCTCCTCCTAGGTCCAGAAGCAAATCCTCTGTCTCCACTCTTCCCTTGCTCTGTGTCCTACTCCTGTCCTGTCTCTGCTCCAAGGGCTCCAAATGTGGAGGGTGTACTTCCTGGTTCTGGGGTAACTGCACTTGTGAAGGTTGTGCAGGTTGTGGAGGTTGAGCAGGTTGTGGAAGTTGTGTAGGTTGTGGAGGTGGTACCAGTTGTGGTACTGGTTGTCGAGGTGGTATAGGTTGTGAAGGTAGTGGATGTGGTGCAGGTTGTGGATGTGGTGCAGGTTGTGGTCGTGGCAATGTTGCAGTAGTCACGCGGGATGGTCCCGCTTGTTCAGATTGTGAGGCCCGTCTGACACTCTGACTGGGTCCTTCTGTCATAGTCGTAACAGTCGTTCTGGTCTGACGTTGTCCCGGGATCGTGGTCTCACGCTGTCCCTGGATGTCATCTGACGTCCCCGGCCGGGGTTGATCGTCACTCTCTTCTCTGGCTGTGATGAGCGCTTCTACGGCCTCGATAACCTCTTGGGTAAGGTGCGGTAGATTGCGCTTTGCCCATCTAACGGCCACCTGGAAGGGCTCTTTCCATCCTTGACTCAAAAGTCCGGAGATCTCCTTTTCCAATGTCTCTAAACCTGCTTCATAGTGTTCTTGCAGGATTAGCTGGGTATTGTACCCCCAATTTTCGGCATTGCCCTTTACCAGGTCAAAGGTCTTCTCCGTGGGAAATGCAGGTCTAATCATGTTAGTCAAAACCTCCGTCATCCTTGAAATCATCCTAGGGGGCTGTTTCCCTTCTTTTGGAACCACATTTTGAAGATGGTGAACCGTCTTGATCAATGCGTGAAGTTTGCGGGTAAGCCGTCTAAACTGTGGGCCAGCTGGCTGTCTTTTAACTTGGTCATTCCTGTCAGTACTACGGTCATATCTGTCATCCCTGTCAGTACTACGGTCATACCTGTCATTCCGTCGTGGAACAAATCTACGGGCAGGTCTCTGGTAGTCCTGGCGGGTCACATCCGCGTAGGATCTTGATTGTGGACCCCAATAGCGAGAGTTTTTGGGTGGAGGCACTGGCCGGTTAGGGGCGGGGAACTGATCCCGTCTCCAGCCTCTGGAGACTGGGAAATCATCCCGTCTCCGGAAGGAAACGGGGGCTGCTCTCTCCGTCCACCCTCCTCTCTCAGCCTGATACGGTTGGCGCGCCGGCCGGCGTCGACCACCCCGTTGGACCAGGGTCCAGTCATCATTGAATTCACTCATCTGGTGAGTGTCCAATAATTGTTTTTTAGAAAAAAAATAAGAAAATAAAAATCTATTTTAATATTAAACAAATAAGGAAGGTGTGTCGGCAACGTTTCGACCCTCTCTGGGTCTTCCTCAGGCCAATGACACACAAAAAACTAATTTTCTACTCTTTTTAATGGATAGCTGGAGAGCGATGTGATCAGCTCGGAGTCCAGGTGAGTTATGAGCTCTTGCTGGAGCTCCTCCCTTTTATACCCTCTGTTTGTCTTGTGAAATTTTAATTCAAGCTTAACTCTGAATTGGTTTTTTTAGGTTTTAAAGGTTAATGGATTTAATACAGGTAAGTATATTATAGATTAGTTTTTAAAGGTAAGTATATTATTAATTGTTGTAATTAATTTAAGGTAAGTATTGTTTTTATTATTGTATATTTTTATGGTAAGTATAAATGTCTTAATCAACCATTCCCCTATGTATTTAAATTTTCTCAACTATATTTATTGAATAGGACTTTTAATGTTAGTAAATAAAATATATTTATTGTATTTATGAATTATTTTTTTATTATTAAAATTAATGTATTTATAGATCCCTTATATCTTATAGGGGTAGGGGAGTGGTTAGGATGAGGGAAGGGGGAGTGGTTAGGGTTAGGGAAGGGAGAGTGGTTAGGGTTAGGGAAAGGAGAGTGGTTAGGGTTAGGGAAGGGGGAGTGGTTAGGGTTAGGGTTAGGGAAGGGGGAGTGGTTAGGGTTAGGGAAAGGGAAGTGGTTAGGGTTAGGGAAGGGGGAGTGGTTAGGGTTAGGGAAGGGAGAGTGGTTAGGGTTAGGGAAGGGAGAGTGGTTAGGGTTAGGGTTAGGGAAGGGGGAGTGGTTAGGGTTAGGGAAGGGGAAGGGTTAGGGTTAGGGTTAGGGAAAGGGAAGTGGTTAGGGTTAGGGAAGGGGAAGTGGTTAGGGTTAGGGAAAGGGAAGTGGTTAGGGTTAGGGAAGGGGTTAGGGTTAGGGAAAGGGAAGTGGTTAGGGTTAGGGAAGGGGTAAGGGTTAGGGTTAGGGAAAGGGAAGTGGTTAGGGTTAGGGAAGGGGTTAGGGTTAGGGGAAGGGAAGTGGTTAGGGTTAGGGAAGGGGTTAGGGTTAGGGTTAGGGAAAGGGAAGTGGTTAGGGTTAGGGAAGGGGTTAGGGTTAGGGAAAGGGAAGTGGTTAGGGTTAGGTAAGGGAAAGTGGTTAGGGTTAGGGAAAGGGAAGTGGTTAGGGTTAGGGAAGGGGTTAGGGTTAGGGTTAGGGTTAGGGTTAGGGTTAGGGTTAGGGTTAGGGGGTTAGGGTTAGGGTTAGGGTTAGGGTTAGGGGTTAGGGTTAGGGTTAGGTTATAGGGATGAAAACCACCGTTGTCACCCCCTGACAAGACTTTATTTGTTAATAACTTTTGATAGGAATGTCGTAGAGACTTGAAACCAAGTTCTACCCCCCCCTGACTAGGCATGGGCTTTCCAACGGTGCCATCCCCGAGTCTGTACGAGCTTCCGTTTCGGAGCTACGTCACTTCCGGTTTCGATTTTCCGTATCTCGGGAAGGGAAGGTCGTAGAGACTCGGGACCAAGACTGGCGTGTTCAGCGCCCTCACAAACCATCTGACGGATCTTGTTTCCAAGTTCGTAGCACCTTCGGTTCCGGAGTTATGAGCGTTTGAAATTTCCCATTCAAGTCAATGGGAAGTGGTGAAATCCGCCCAAGTGTTTTTGAAAAAACGTTCCCCAGAAGATGCTTAGGAGCACGTTTCAGACCATTTGGAGTCTATATATACCTATAAGAAAAATAGAAATTGTCGTGAAATTTTGTGATTTTTTTTCTAAGTGTAACCCTAACAAAATAGTTTTTCCAGAAAGTGGTTAGGAGCACGTTTCAGGCCATTTGGAGTCTTTTTAGTTTTTTGTGTTTTTCAGGAAAATGAAGCAGATGTGAGCACGTGAGCGAGTGGAGACTGTGGCTACCCCCCAAAATGTGGCCATGGGCTTTCCAATGTTACCAGCCATGTGTCTCTAGCCCCTTCCTGGGCGGAGCTGTGGCGATTGTATGTGTTGGTTCTGTGATGAATAAAGTCATTCTATAGCACTGTGTTGTATTCTTTCAGTGTGTGATGAATAAAGTCATTGTATTCCGTTGTGTTGTCTTTTATTGTAATTGCAGTAAGTGTGCACAGGTGAGATTTTGTCATTGGTTAGGTTGAGGCGAGTAAAAAGGAGTTGGTTAAGGTTAGTAAAAAGAGACAGGGAGAGGTTAAAGAGAGATGAGAGAAGCATAAAGAATGGGTTAGGGTTAGGGTTAGGGTTAGGGTTAGGGTTAGGATTAGGATAGGGTTAGGGGGTTAGGGTTAGGGTTAGGGTTAGGGTTAGGGGTTAGGGTTAGGGTTAGGGTTAGGGTTAGGGGGTTAGGGTTAGGGTTAGGGTTAGGGTTAGGGTTAGGGGTTAGGGTTAGGGTTAGGGTTAGGGTTAGGGTTATAGGGATGAAAACCACCGTTGTCACCCCCTGACAAGACTTTATTTGTTAATAACTTTTGATAGGAATGTCGTAGAGACTTGAAACCAAGTTCTAGGGTTAGGGTTAGGGTTAGGGTTAGGGTTAGGGTTAGGGTTAGGGTTAGGGTTAGGGGTTAGGGTTAGGGTTAGGGTTAGGGTTAGGGTTAGGGGTTAGGGTTAGGGTTAGGGTTAGGGTTAGGGTTAGGGTTAGGGGTTAGGGTTAGGGTTAGGGTTAGGGTTAGGGTTAGGTTATAGGGATGAAAACCACCGTTGTCACCCCCTGACAAGACTTTATTTGTTAATAACTTTTGATAGGAATGTCGTAGAGACTTGAAACCAAGTTCTACCCCCCCCTGACTAGGCATGGGCTTTCCAACGGTGCCATCCCCGAGTCTGTACGAGCTTCCGTTTCGGAGCTACGTCACTTCCGGTTTCGATTTTCCGTATCTCGGGAAGGGAAGGTCGTAGAGACTCGGGACCAAGACTGGCGTGTTCAGCGCCCTCACAAACCATCTGACGGATCTTGTTTCCAAGTTCGTAGCACCTTCGGTTCCGGAGTTATGAGCGTTTGAAATTTCCCATTCAAGTCAATGGGAAGTGGTGAAATCCGCCCAAGTGTTTTTGAAAAAACGTTCCCCAGAAGATGCTTAGGAGCACGTTTCAGACCATTTGGAGTCTATATATACCTATAAGAAAAATAGAAATTGTCGTGAAATTTTGTGATTTTTTTTCTAAGTGTAACCCTAACAAAATAGTTTTTCCAGAAAGTGGTTAGGAGCACGTTTCAGGCCATTTGGAGTCTTTTTAGTTTTTTGTGTTTTTCAGGAAAATGAAGCAGATGTGAGCACGTGAGCGAGTGGAGACTGTGGCTACCCCCCAAAATGTGGCCATGGGCTTTCCAATGTTACCAGCCATGTGTCTCTAGCCCCTTCCTGGGCGGAGCTGTGGCGATTGTATGTGTTGGTTCTGTGATGAATAAAGTCATTCTATAGCACTGTGTTGTATTCTTTCAGTGTGTGATGAATAAAGTCATTGTATTCCGTTGTGTTGTCTTTTATTGTAATTGCAGTAAGTGTGCACAGGTGAGATTTTGTCATTGGTTAGGTTGAGGCGAGTAAAAAGGAGTTGGTTAAGGTTAGTAAAAAGAGACAGGGAGAGGTTAAAGAGAGATGAGAGAAGCATAAAGAATGGGTTAGGGTTAGGGTTAGGGTTAGGGTTAGGGTTAGGATTAGGATAGGGTTAGGGGGTTAGGGTTAGGGTTAGGGTTAGGGTTAGGGGTTAGGGTTAGGGTTAGGGTTAGGGTTAGGGGGTTAGGGTTAGGGTTAGGGTTAGGGTTAGGGTTAGGGGTTAGGGTTAGGGTTAGGGTTAGGGTTAGGGTTATAGGGATGAAAACCACCGTTGTCACCCCCTGACAAGACTTTATTTGTTAATAACTTTTGATAGGAATGTCGTAGAGACTTGAAACCAAGTTCTAGGGTTAGGGTTAGGGTTAGGGTTAGGGTTAGGGTTAGGGTTAGGGTTAGGGTTAGGGTTAGGGGTTAGGGTTAGGGTTAGGGTTAGGGTTAGGGTTAGGGTTAGGGTTAGGTTATAGGGATGAAAACCACCGTTGTCACCCCCTGACAAGACTTTATTTGTTAATAACTTTTGATAGGAATGTCGTAGAGACTTGAAACCAAGTTCTACCCCCCCCTGACTAGGCATGGGCTTTCCAACGGTGCCATCCCCGAGTCTGTACGAGCTTCCGTTTCGGAGCTACGTCACTTCCGGTTTCGATTTTCCGTATCTCGGGAAGGGAAGGTCGTAGAGACTCGGGACCAAGACTGGCGTGTTCAGCGCCCTCACAAACCATCTGACGGATCTTGTTTCCAAGTTCGTAGCACCTTCGGTTCCGGAGTTATGAGCGTTTGAAATTTCCCATTCAAGTCAATGGGAAGTGGTGAAATCCGCCCAAGTGTTTTTGAAAAAACGTTCCCCAGAAGATGCTTAGGAGCACGTTTCAGACCATTTGGAGTCTATATATACCTATAAGAAAAATAGAAATTGTCGTGAAATTTTGTGATTTTTTTTCTAAGTGTAACCCTAACAAAATAGTTTTTCCAGAAAGTGGTTAGGAGCACGTTTCAGGCCATTTGGAGTCTTTTTAGTTTTTTGTGTTTTTCAGGAAAATGAAGCAGATGTGAGCACGTGAGCGAGTGGAGAC